>NW_010156277.1:33028-82172 GCF_000695765.1 Mesitornis unicolor
AATTTACCTCTTCCCCTGGAGATTGTTCCAATGCCTGATTGCTCTCATGGTAAAAAATGTCTTCTGAAGCTCAGTCAGAATCTCTCCAGAAGCAACTTGTGTCCATTACCGCTCGTCTTTTCAATGTGACTCCTTGTGAAAACAGAGTCTCCATCTTCTTGGCAGCCACCCTTTATGTACTGGTACATGGTGTTGAGGTCCCTCCTAATCCTTCTCTTCCCAAGGCTGAACAGGTCCAACTTTCTCAGACTTTCTTCATACCACAGGTTTTCCAGTCTTCTGATCATCCTCATGGCCCTTCTCTGGACCCCTTCCAAACTGTCTGCATCTCTTCTGTATAGCGGGGACCAAAATTGAACACAGTGCTCAAGGTGTGGTCTGACCAGTGCCAAGTACAGAGGGACGATGACTTCTTTATCTCTGCTGGTGATGCCCTTTTTAATCCAACCCAGCATCCTGTTGGTTTCTTTACAGCTACAGCACACTGTTCGCTCATGTTGAGCTTGTCATCCACCCAGGTCCCTTTCCACAGCACTGCTCTCTAGCCAGGTGGAACCCAGTCTCAGCTGCATTCTTAGATTATGTATTCCCAAATGCAAGATGTAACATTTGTCCTTGTTGAACTTCATACAGTTCCTGCTAGCCCACTCATCCAATCTGTCCAGGTCTTCCTTGAGGATGGCTCTCCTTTCTGGAGTGTCAACTACCCCACTCATTTTGGTGTCATCATTATTTGATATTGATTGCTTCATCCTCTGAAGATGGAGCAAGATCAAACAAGATGAAGAACAAAAAAAATACTGTTCTTGTTGCTCTAGGGATCTCAGTGTACTCTGCTGTTCCTTGAGGTCTCTGTACTTCCAAGAAATAGAGCTGAAACACAGGAAGAAGATACGGCAAAAGGCTAACAATGGCAGTGAACAGATGACAACATCCTCTCCTGTTAGAGTGGACAGATTTTCATCTGAGAAGTGATGGAAACTGAGACAACAAATTACTGAGGGAGAAGAGAGTTGACAGGCAAAGAAATGAGATTAATGAATTCCACATGGGCACAGAGTGAGCGGATCTGAATAGGAGCATACAAAGGGAAAGGCTGCAGTGGGATGATCTGTGTTGGGTTGGCTGCTATTGGAAGAGTGGTTTCCTTCATTCAGGCCATTTATTTCTGATTCGTTTTTCCAAGCTACTCATGGTTTCTTGCTCTACCCTGTGTTCTTCTGCTAGCAATTGTACAGCTACATGTTGAGCTGCATCAGGTGCCTGTTCCAGCTGAAAGTACCCTCTTCCCTAATGCAATTTTCCCACTAGATTAGTGTTCGTTTGGTTCAGTTCCTTGATCTGACTTGCCATGTAGTGTGGCATGTGTGTGTCCTTAGTGGGAAGCAGAATGTGGTGGAAACATGTAGTGAAAGCTAGAGTGAACTGAAAAAAAAACCAATCATTTTTATTGTGATGCTGTAATTAAATTTAATTAAAACAGTGAAAAATTCCCATCCAGGCATTAGATGCATGGAAAGGAGAGGGAAAAAAAGCAGATAATAATGTATGCAGCAGTAGTGGTTAGTTGAGGATTTGGAAGAAATCTGTTCAGAATTACCATCCCAGAGACTTATTTTGTGCCTATTTTGGTTTTTTCGTTGTAGTTGTTGGAGTTTTTTTTGTGTGGTCTTTTGTTTGTTTTGTTTTGTTTTATTTTTTTTGTTTTGTTTTTAAACTGTCTTATGACCACCTTTAAAGCATTGGATTGACTGTGAAAATATAAGAGTATCAAAGAAGAAATTTTACTCATTTTCTGTTCAGTGCTAATTTAAGTGGTTTTTAGTTACCAAGGTTTTGTATTACTCATTCATTCAAGAGCATAAAGAAGTATAGAATCATGTTCCGTTTGCAGCATGATTGGTCCTGTAGAAAGATAGTACATGATAGCAAAGTTAAGGGCTATAAAGTGAGTGTGCTTTCAAATTTGATACATATAATTTGCATGTATAACAAACCAGACCTTTCCATGATAGACATTGTAACTCAAATAATATCCATTAGTGTAAGGTTTCAGTGGTGTCATATATGTTATGTCAGCACCTGAAAAGCCTTAATTTGAGAATATCATAAAATCAATAGATAAAGAAGCAATTGAAGAATTAATCAGGTTACAAAGGAACGGAAAAGTGTAAGCATTGCAGCCTCATGGTGTATACTGTCCAGTCCTAGGTTTATTGAGTGCAATAAGAAATAGAAGGAAGAGTAGGAAAAAATAACATTTTAAGATTAAAACCAAGAACAAATTGCCCCTCTGTTATTATCATTGCTCCCTATGATGTTTAACATCAGGATGAATCGGAAATATCCCTCTCTAATAACTCTCCTGGAAATTACTCTTTAGCATAATTTCTACAATTTTACATGTTGGATGACATGCTGAAACAGCCAAGGAAAACCTTTAATGATAAGGATAAGTTCAGTCATGTATCTTGCACGTTTGTTGCTCTAGTAACTTTTCCTATCACTTTGTATCCCTTGTTCTTAAATACATTTTTTACACATAACTCTGTGCTGATTTTTTATAATCTTGCACAACACAAGAATTACAGCCAGAATCCTTCTCCTGCCTTTTCAGTGATTCATATTCTAGTATGTGAGGGCATTAAAGAACTTACAGATGTGCCATAAGCGGGTTGGATAGCTGCTAAAGCAAGTAGGTGTCTCTGTTTAAGGGTCAGGGAGAGAGAGAGCAGGATTTTCTCTCTATTGCCCCTACCCCTCCCAGGGGGAGGATTAAGAGAAGAGAAAAAAGGGAAAAAGGATAATTATATACAAAACCCGATCCCAGTAGTCCCGAGTGGAAATGTCCAGAACAGTGCCTCGTGGCCGCTGCGAGAGGTAGACACTTGATTATGAGTAATCAAAGATTTTAAGGAAGATACAACTGATGTAGAGTTTAACTGCATCACCTGTAACTGTCTGGTATTTTTGAATGCCTTTCTCACCAAAGCAGCAGCAGCTTAATATATTTGGGAAAATACAGATTACACTGTTTGGTGGAAGCATGAGAAATGTCTTGTTTTACAGATGAATCATAGAAACAGAATCACAGTGATCTGGGTGTTAGGATTAGGAGCTCCCTGATGACGTTTGCTGACGACACCAAAATGAGTGGGCTAGTTGACAATCCAGAAGGAAGAGCCACCCTTCAGGAAGACCTGGACAGATTAGATGAGTGGGCTAGCAGGAACTGTATGAAGTTCAACAAGGACTAATGTAAGGTCTTGTATCTGGGAATACATAATCCAAGAATGCAGCTGAGACTGGGTTCTACCTGGCTAGAGAGCAGTGCTGTGGAAAGAGACCTGGGGATCTTGGTGAATGACAAGCTCAACATGAGCACAAAGTGGAGTGGTAAGGGAAAGATTCATTTAGGGGGATGGGATGTTTGTTTTGTATTCCTGTTACACTGCTATTTCAACTACTTTCTGATTTCTTAGATTTTATTAATCTAATGCTATACAACTCCACAGTTAGCCATTGTACTTCAAAGTTGGCCTTTGTCACAGTTTTAGGTCTTAAGTAAAGCTTTATCAGAAAAATATCTGGCAAAGCATCTGTAGACTTCTTGATAATACATCTCAATGCATTGTACAAAATGCGTTGATTGTGTCACTGAATATTGGCACAGCTGCCCTTTCAGACAGGCTCTATGTCTGTTCCTGATGAAGTTTGCCCTGGTACTGCAAATGAGCTCATGGACAGCACTTACCATTCTCAGCTGGATGTGGAGTGGGAGAGTTGCACAGCTTCATCAGTAATGCACTGGAAACATAATGTTTTTATTTTCTTTCTTAAATTCCAATGCCTCCTGGACACCTAGAGGGGACAGTAACTAGTGTCATAACTTACATGTACAGATACAAAGAAAAGCAGAGGAAAAACCTTTACAGAAACTCGAGTAAGTTTACCACCAGAGTAATTCTACCACCGCCTTCTCAGGAAGGACATCGTTTGGGCATCAGTTCCTCAGCATCAGCCCTTTTGCTCTTCAGATCACTTCCTGAGTATCATGTAGATACAACCAGTCTGTAGTAAAACTAAATAATTGACATGAGAACAATCAGAACTTTTGACATTGACATTCACATAAACATATTTAAATGTGTTTTACAATTAACTTTTGTTGTTTTTTATTTGTTTGTTTGTTTATTTGTTTGGTTTTTCTCAAAAATGGGAGACCATGTGAAAAAAATCGAAGCTTAGAATAAGTCTAGGTATTTTAAAAAATACAGTTCCTTCAGATTGTCTGTTTTTTTGACATTTCTTTCTATTCCTTCATAAGAATTTGAATATCCTACATGAGAAAAAGAAGTAACAGTTTTGCTATATAGACTAATTCACTCTTTCTATATATTATGGTTATCAAAAATTGCATTCTTATGGGTGAAATGATGCTTTCCTTGCTTTCCTGACTTTTCTTGTGATAAACTAATTGTTTATCTCAAACATGTAATTACAACTTCTGTATTTCATTATACAAGATTTTCTTTTTATATTTTAGTTGACTGTACTTGTCAGGTAACACGGTTCTGCCTTGAGCTGCTTAGCAACTCTGCTGAACATGCATTTGTTCAATTCATCCCTCTCTAAAAGCTCAAAGATTTTAGTAAGAGCATCTAAGAAATTTAAAATCTGCTGCCCTTTAAGTCAACTTTCAATGTTTTTTGAAAAACAGCATGGGATTTCAATTGAAGAGTCAAATGATGTAATTTGGACTATACTTATTTTGTTGTCTAATACCACTGGAACTGCACAAAGAAGGACTCAGAAGAGCAGCAAAGTTAACAGATCTATTACTTTGAGTGCACGATTTATCTTGTTGGCATTATTTTATATGAACATGGATAAAAATGCCTGGAAAGCATAGCATTGAATTCAACTGCTCATTAATATTGATCAAATGTTGTTGCTCTCTTTGTGTTGGAAGCCACTTAAAGATTACCTGCAAAAGTATTACAGTGCTATTGATTAAAAAAACCCAAATCCCTGAAGTCCACTGTTTTTCGAAAATTAGTTGATAAGTTTTGTTTTGTTTTGTTTTTTGTAAAGAAGGATGTTTTTGAACTTGCTGCTGAAGATCTGAGTAACTGAAAAGATTAATCAGATTATCAGGGAATTAATTATCCAGTATTCATTGAAATGTTATTTAAAAGCCCATTCATCCCTATGGAAGTTAGTTGGGACTTCTTCTTATCTGGCAGCAGTGTCTAGATCTTACAGGCCATTTTTAATGCTTAAATGGAAGGATGGCAGGATTAGGGCCCAGATCCTTCAGGACACTCAAACCTGCATAACTTGCATCAGGGATGCTGTAGACTCAATAGGAAAAAGAATAGAATCATGTGCTTGAAGGTTCATTCAATTTAAGTGTTCTTTTAGAATGCAGATTAGTCTGACCTATGTTCTTTTCAGGAAATTAATGTTAACTAGTGAAAATTAGATGATTGTTGTTTACTAGTTTCAGTGAATTTAATTAAGATGTTTCATTGCTCTCAAAATCATCTTTGAACTAGCAGTTCCTATTAACAAAAAAAGAGCCCAAAGCAAAATTATAGAACATTTAGGTTGAAAATACTGCTATTATATGTTTATTACCAAATAACAAATATAGTCAGGCAAAAAAGTGTTCATGTTGTTGGTGTAGGGTTTTTATTCAATAGGAAGGGTTTGTATAAGACTAAGATTAGTTAGAAATACTGGCATGCACTAGTATATTTATTACTGTGCACCTCAAATGACCTTTTAAGCCTTTGTACTTTGGACTGATCTGAGAAAATGCAAAATCTAAAGAAAATCAATGAAAGTATGCTGAACATGTGCTTAACAAGCCATATGGAGAAAGCAGCAAGCAAAATGAGAAAGTAGTTATTAAAAGATTTATTGTTCTTGGAAGATTAGAGATCCGCTTACATAGAAATAATTAACATACAAGGCTACCTGCAGGTACTCCGCGAACTGCTGCACTGTGATAGAAACTTAAAAAAAGTTACACAGCTCATATTAATCTGCACCAAAAGTGCAAATTATTAAACGTGTTTCTTCCCAAAATATTACAGAGGAGAAATAACAAGAACAGAAGCTGTGATGCTTGAAAACCACAAGTCTTCCTAGACCTGTTCAAAGAGTGATATATGTTGTGTGGAGTTAAGAATGTAGTTTACCATTACATTTAAAGTATAATGCAATATGTGGAAGGCAAAAAAGGTAATCGCCAGTCTCCTCTTTTTCATCTTCATGATTTTTGCCTTTTTTTTTTTTTTACTACTAATTGCATTTCAAATAAGTTGCTATGCATTCATGTCTTTTATTTATTGAGTTCAGTGAGACATATCCTGTGTTTAATGGTGCGCAGAAGTGTAACTTCTGCGGAATTGTGACCTGGAATAGGCTAATGACATAAGTTGTAATAGAAATGTGTACATGGACAGTTTTTCAAATTGTTATAACCACCCAGGCAATTATAACTAGGGAGCGTGTTTTTGATATCGCTGTCATTCTGTTAATTTTTATCTTTTGCAAATTAGTATTTTCTTAGAGAGTGAAGTTTTCACTAATGTGATATTCTGAGTTAATGCTGTTGCCGTGAACATGTGTCAAATCTTTGGTTTGTAATTGAAAACATAAACTAATAGGCAGACCCTCAAAAACATAAAACTTCCAGCTCTTTTAAGTGTAAATCATTCAATTCCCAGTGCTGATTGTCAGTAAATTATTCTGTGGAAAGAAGTTCTTTGCTGTTTTCTGGGATTTTTTTAAATGTGATTTTAAGTGGATGAATAATTATGATTTTGTGTTTCAATAAGTGAAGATTAACACCTTTCTGTGTACATGGCAAAGGTTGCCAATAACATACTTTATGCTGAATTCACAAATCTTTTCACATACAAACTTGCACAAGGCTTTCCAATTAACAATTGCCAGTTTTTTAAAGTGAGATTGGAAAACAAAATTTGTCAAAATGATGAAGTGTTTCCTACTGGCAGGAGGGATATTACAGGTCTTATTAGTAAGGTAATAAGAAGTAAAAGGCTTTTGACAGGTGACATTAAATGACTAAACTTTAGACCTTAGTTCAAAAGATGCTATAATTTAATAGTCATTGCAAACCTAACAAATTAGATATCACTGCTGAAATTCTTGGCATCCTAGCATGTGGTTAGTTGGGGGGGTGGGGAAATAAGTCAGAAGACCTTTTTGAAATCAGCTTGGATATGCTAAAAAGGTACTAAATGGAAAAGGAATAGTTGGTTTAGTAGCTACTAACTGCTGGCCCAGATAGTCACATATTCAGAAAGTCACTCAAAGCCATAACAAAGATCTCCTCAAACTACTAACTTGACACATAGTGATTATTCAGGGATATTGTACATGTCACTCTGTACATGATAGGCACGTTTGATTAATACACTTTTCTTCAGTGGTATAAAAGTTAGAATGCCTGTTATCTTTAATAGGAGAACAAGATTTAGCTTCTCTGTCTCCTGTCTTCTCTTACATTAAAAAATAATGTTGTGATTAATGAGTAGTGATGTGCTTCATATTTTTTCTTGTTCATAAAAATCTGTGCTGGCAAGTTATCTGAACTATGTGAAGGATATATTTTAGTGCATTAGTGGAATCTGAAGGTCTGCATGAGAGATTTTATTTCTTTAATGAATGCATATAAATGACTGAAATTACTATGGTTGTTATTATGTATGTATATATAGACTTCTCATTTTTTCCCCTCTCAGGACCCTGCCTTCCTAATCCATGTCATAATGGTGGAATATGTGAAATTAGTGAAGCGTACCGAGGTGACACATTCATAGGATATGTTTGTAAATGTCCAGAGGGATTTAATGGGATTCACTGCCAGCACAGTAAGTTCCACATGGTAACTTTTATTGTGTTTATAGATACGAGCCTTTTTTATTGCTTGAAATGTTGAGTCTTAATATCAGATCTGGTTTTCTGAAGTATGTCAGTCTTTGGCCGTTATATTATAAGCAAGCTAATACTACTGTATACTACTACTACCTTCAGAAAATGACCTTACTTCCAACTTACTGTACACAACAGTGCATTATTTGCTACACATATTCTAAGGAAAACTCATTTAGAACAAGTGCTTTCTCAAGGAGAAACTCGAGTGCCAAATCTGTGTTTTATTTTGTGCAATAAAGCACAGCATTGTTCTTAAAATCTCATGTTATTGATGCATTTGGAAGTCAACCGTTACTCAGTTAGAAGGTTAATAATTCAAACAAACAGCCAAGAATCCAGCTCCGTTTGCACATAAAAAATAAATCCACTCATTCAAATCAGAGGGAATAAGCACTGAATCCAGTCTACCTTAATTAAGTGCTCCATTTAGATACTTGTCTATAATTTGAAGTGTCAGGAACCAATGCAGTCTAGCTCAAATAAATACTTATGTTCATTATGTCCTTTATATATTCAATGGAAGGTGTCTCCAAAGACCTGAATATGGATATTCGATTTCATTAACTTTGCCCACATTCAGTGGCCAAATCTCTCAGTTACTTACGTAGGTAACATAGGCAGTCCCACTAATTAATCTAGTTAAATTTTGTGTCTACCTCTTCCCCTAAGAACAAGCAAATGGATGTTATGCACTCCTTTGGGATCTGTTCCGTCTAGCCCTGATTCTGGGAATGACTATCTGGTGGAGCTGGCAGTCAGCGGCAGTCATACTGACTTTCTTTTGTTTTAATGGTCATATCATTGAAACACTTAGTCAAGATGGGGCTGAGAACAGTGTAATTGTGATGGCAAAATATAGTTGTTGCTAGCATTTAAACCATGTAGCCAGGAGTTCAAGAATCTTAAGCCCAGGAGAGCAGGCAAGATTATGTCTAGCTGTAACTCAGGATTTATATTAGCTTAAAAATTGGACCTGGGCTAATGAGTGCAGTACCTTGTTGTTCCTGACTCTGGTCCTTGTACTTGCATGCATTTTACATGAGTCTGCCACCTGGTAAATGAAGCAAAAGTCATTGGAGAGTGGAAAGACAGAAAGCTGTACCTTCATCTTCAAGACTGCTGTAAGTGAGGGTACAGGCATATCACTTCTGTGTGACTTTGATGTCTTGTCATATGGAGGAGCACGTGTGAAAACAACTTCATATGGCCTAATGTTCTCAGGTACGCTTCATCATGAGACCAGTCACGTAGGTAAAATATGATGCTCAACACTTCTCCTTCCATTAAATGTCAAAAAGGTGACTTTTTAAAAAGACACAATGATATGAATAACACCACAAATTTTCAACAAGCAAAATGCATGCTTAATATGTGCTGTCTGGAAAATGTAATCTCTTGTTACCTAATTAATGAAAAAAACCCCACACAGTAGTGCATTATAGAGTGATTCATCATAGTTCTTTTCTGGGCCCCCAGTATCCTTTCAAAAATATTGAGGTATGTAACAGGTAATGATCCTTATAGTCAGCAAAAGGTATTTACACCAACTTCAGAATAAAGCTCTCACATGGATGATTCAGATTCACTGTGGGGATACTAGAACGCAACAAGGCAGCTAAAGTAATTTGAGATAACACAAGTTTATGTGAACAGTTACTCTTTGAGGGAGAATGAAATTCAGTCCTTTTCAGATAATCTGAGTTGAAATATGATAATAAATCATATACAATATATAGGTGTTCACGTGGTGTCTAAGGATGTCAGCTGTGAGAAGCAGCAGAGGAGGTCTCTGCAGTGAGGAAGAAATGTGGGACTTCAAGTGGTGGACTCAATATAACTCTTTTATATTATGCCTTTTCAGCTCAATTCACAAAGTTCCTTTGATACAAATTCCTCTGCTTCATAAAGTTTAGCAATTCAATTCTGAACTCCCTGTAGATCAATGAAGAAGTCTGTCAAAGTAGTTCCATCTGAAAAGGGAAAATTAAAATGACCTCACTGCAAGACACGCATCTTCATCTAAACTGTTAAGATTTTAAAAAATCACATTATACTTCTCTTGTACAAGTTTTTTTTTTTATCTTGGATTTCTTTCATGTCTAATATTCTGTTGCTAAATCAATTAAGCTAGGTGATTGATTTTGCAGTCGAGATACATTCCCAAAGCTGGCATTCTGCCATTGACATCAAAAATGATCCTGCGATCTTGTCAATATTTCTGAGATTCCTTGACCTTCTACCCATGTAAATAATTAATATATAAATTATAAAACACATCATTAGCAATTTCACTGATTGTATGGTCTAGATTTATTGCAAAACTGATATTAATTGATAGTGGCTGTCCAAAAATATTCTGATTCCCCAGTGGCAAAAAAAAAAAAAGAAAAGTTTCCCTTTTTAGGGCTCATAAACTAACCAATGTTTGGATAGGAAAGTCTACCTCAGGTAGAAACCTGTGTAGATTTTTCTGGTGATACCCAAGAGCAGTATGCTCTTTAAGTATTCTTCTGTTATTTAAGAACGCATTTATCTCTCTGCTTGGTATGAAATCCTCCCTAAACCCTGCCCAGGTTGCAATTTGTCATGCTGTTAATGTATGGCAATCTGGCTTTCAAATGTGCTATTGACAGTATCTAGCAACAAGAAGAGAGGAGTTGTTTACAAGAACTACCTTGAGGCAAGGCAAGTCTCCCTATGGTCTTACTACACTGGGTAAGCAGTGCTTCCAGAGAGTAATTTAGAGCACTTAAATGCCTGAAAATATCATACAACTTATGCCCAGGAAGAGTAGGGTGAAGTCTGTGACAGTGATGCTCATTCATAAGAGCAGCAAATAATTTTGTTCCTTCGGGATCACTTTGAATGAAAGTTATGTAAATACATGGCCTGTCATTCACTAAGAAACATGTAATCATTGTGTGCATTATAATTCCCTTTTCTTTAACCATAAACTTCAAGATA
This sequence comes from Mesitornis unicolor, assembly GCF_000695765.1. Taxonomy (NCBI): domain Eukaryota; kingdom Metazoa; phylum Chordata; class Aves; order Mesitornithiformes; family Mesitornithidae; genus Mesitornis; species Mesitornis unicolor. The sequence goes on from NW_010156277.1 coordinate 43,964, forward strand.
GTCAATCTTCCAAGATTTTTTAATCTTTAAATTGAAGAAGGCCTAAAGTACTGCTCTTCATGAACTAGCACCCATTGTTAAACCATTATCAACTTCACTGCCGCTCAACTAACTGAAATGACACAAAGATCCAACCAGAACAAAGTTTGAAGCAATAGAGTTCAGATTGAATGGTCTGCTTTGGGTGTGATTTTATATTCTGAGGATCATTAACTCTGGCAGCCATAACTAGATGCCTTGCACTCCAAGAAGAATAAAGGTCATTAATCAAACACATTTATTAATGTAAGCAAGCTTTCCCCAGTGTTTGTACAGCGTTCTTTGCTTTCTACCTCCCCATCATAAATGGTCTGTGGTACTCACATCTGCTACATTAATGTACTGGGAAACTGCACAAATATGGGCTATATGGCAGAGCATCAATCAGCCCACATTTTGATAATGCGTTGAGGCATCATCCCAATTGCCCATAAGGCAGTGACTTTTAGTGTGGGGCTGTCACTGGAAAGGCTGGTAGCCATGAATTTCTGGGCAGCTGAGATGATGTATAATCTACAGCTTCAGCTCCACCAGCAACTTCAACTTCTTGTAACTTTTTCAGCTACTAGGAAGAAATGTATGTGATGAAGCTGTAGAACATACTGTGGCATGGATTTTGTGTGTTACAATGAGTAAGTAGGCTTGCCAAACCATTCCTGGCTGCAGTTTTGTGGTAAAGCACCTCAGAAACAATTCCCCACAGGTGGCTTTCATGCAACTGTCTTGTTTTGAAGGCTAAAACCAATTGTATCTTGCACAGATGCAGCATGTTCCAAGCCAACCATTCCCCTAGATGAGTAGGCAAATGTCATGTACTAGGGTGCATACAGTTGCACCTTACCAGATGTTCATCCCATGCTCTGCTGATAAACACTCACTGTGGTTTCTCCTTGTGGAGAAATACCTGTTTGGGGAGTTCTAAATCTAACCCAGGTTTTTCTTTTTATTTTGAGGGGTGGGGGAGTGGGTGTTGATTTTCATTGAGATTATCTGTATGCAGAGTAAAATTATACTAGCAGTAAGTTATACAATGGAGTAGTAATAAGGTATATAGTATAGTTGTAGTAACTTAAATGTATCAGTGTGACCTGGGGAGCTTATATGTCTAAGCATTGTTGAGCTAAAGTCTGAAAACTATTTCCATGTCTGATCAGTAGCTTAGATAAGGAATGAAGGAGGGAGGATATACCATCCCTCATTTGAGAATCTTCTATAATTTTGCTTAATTAAAATGTAAGTGAAAGTGGCTAGTTTGAAAGACATCTAAGAGGGATCACCAATAAAGAAGAATAAAGCAAATAGCCAGTAAAAGCTATTGGAAGAAAAGTCAATAAAATATTGCTCTTAAAATGAGAAGAGTGTAAGGGTGCACAAAGGGAAGCACAGAAATGGCAGAACCACCAGGTATGGGAGCACAGCAAATGTTTCCCCCGTTCACAGAAGTTCAGGAAAGCTTTTGTGTTAAACTAACTGGAAAACCAAATGCTTTAATGAGGTAAAAAAAGATGGGTTTGTCACTTGAAAACACAGAAAGTTTTGATAATCAATCTTCTTAAACAAATGTGTGGTTAGATTGAGTAACAGTGACAGCACTCTTTGAACTACTGCAGTAGAGGTTTGTTTTCCTTAGAATCCAAATAAATATCTTGGTTAAAGCAGTAGGTGGCTGAGCTAAGACTACCTGAAGCCCAGAGAGAAGCAGCATTATAACTCAGGTAATAGACCAATAGTGGATACTTCTCAGAAGGGGTCAAGATGCCTTTGCCATGAAAAGATGGGCCATAATTTGCCCCTAATTGAAGATTTTATTTCATTCTGCAAAGCCAGAAAGTGGCTTAAAATCCCAGTTGGGAGGTATAATAACCCCTCCAATTTTGTTTCACTCTTGTTAGCATTTGCTTATGTGGCACTGTTTATTCTTTCCCTTCTTCCAATAGTTTTTTCTTCCTTATTGAATTACTGACCTTAAAAATTTCCTGATGTGTTGAGTTTAATAGTCTAATTATGTTGTATATTTTAAAAAAATCCTTTTTCAATTTCAAACCTGCTGTCTTTCAGCATCTTTAAATGTTTCTTTCTTTGTATATTACAAAGCAGCATTTGAGTACCTTCTGTAGGCCACTTATTATCTTGCATACATTTGTCATGCTACCTATGCAAACATTTAAAATTACTTCTCTGTTTCACATGAGAGTTTTTCCAGGACTTTTAAATGGTTTCTCAGTGGCCTTCACAAAACCTTTTATTGCTCTGTGGTGTATTTTACTGCAACAGCAACAGATACTGAAGACAAAGCTGTACCATGTATTTGGTGTAGATCCTTACAATACTTTCTATATTCTTTATGCAGCATTTTGTTGGAAGTTTCTTTTCAATTTTTCCTGTCTTAGCCAGAACTGGATGTTGAGCTAAGGCTTTTATTAAGCTGCCTTCTTTGATGCCTACATTTCTTTCATAAGATGTCATAGTGGGAGGAAATAGATCTACCTGATTGCTTTTGGGTTTTGTAGGGATATTGAACAGAGGGGTGGATTTCTTATGACCTATACATTGACTGAACTATACAGTGAATGGTACTTTTGAGAAGGTGTGCATTTCTATGGCATAAAAGTAGCTTAAGTTGTCAACAGACATTATAAACATCTTTTGTAGGAGAGTAGATATCTCTTCCCATAATTTCCGTCTTAAGGATTCATATTTTTTTACTGTGTAAAGAAATTATTGTTTCAAAAATACATGAATTGTTGTTGAATTAATTAAATTTGTTCATGTTCTTCATTAAAAAGATAATATATAGAGATATTCTGCATGCGCAAGTTCTTATTTATATTTGAATTAATAATAAATAATTAAAAATTATCTCTTTAAATTCAGTAATAGTTATCCCATTGTAATGTCAGCAACACACACTCTCTTTTATAACATTATTATAATACGCCTTTTCAGTGAGTTTCCCCAGAATGAGAATAACTGTTTATATTCCTGAATACATTACACAGAAATACTAGCGATGAGTCTTGCTAATGCTGAATGAAAACATTTTTACAAAAAAAAACCCCACAAAGATTCCCTTCCAAATGTTCAATAGCTAGACTGCTTTTTTTGAAAACAGTGTGTAAATGGTCTTACATGGCTCTGTGAGATTAGAATGTCGAAGAATAAATGGATTATACTGTTACATTCACTTCATAACAGATAAACATTGTAAGAAAATTGTGAGAAGTTTCAGAACTTATATGAGATTCTTTAGCAAGAAACAGAGAACTGGACACTATAATCTATCTGTTCTCTTCCACTCCTGCTTTCATAGTTTGTTTGTTTGTTTTTCTTAAGCTGTCATATTGGAGTTTGGAGTTTATATTTCCTACATATACTGTCTCAAACAGATAGGGTATTTCAGATAAAGGCATGATTATGCAGTCATCATTCAATCTTCAGTTTACATCACTAAAAGGGTTTTTTTGATAAGAGCAGCAGCAGTGAATTTAGTATCTCTTCTTGTGCTAGATTCATTCTTTATCACTTAATGCTGCATTATTCCATGCAGTATCTGGTATACAAATGTTTTCAGTTTTCTTCAAGATTATGCATTCAAAAAAATCAGAAGCTATTATCTAGGGCTTCAATATAATTTTATTCTTTTGTCTTCTGCTTTTTTTGAATTCCCTTTCATACTTACCAAAAAATACCTGCTCATTTCAATTTTGTTGTGAAAAGTGGTACAAGATTGTTGTCTTCACTAGAAAAGGCCATTTTGTAATATCTCAATGCTGTTCTTTCCTTCCCTTTTCAGAACTTCAGTTGAGAAAACAAGCTTTTCTTACTGCTTTTCTTTCTGTATTTCATTTCCCAAATTCAATATTCTGGTTTTGGCAGCTTTCCAGAAGTGTGACAATTGTCCATTTTCTTTTTGTTCAGACTCAGCCTTCTCCATGAGCATACTCTCAATGTTGTCTTAGCAAGAATTTGACATAGAAAGTCTCTGCAAAGGAAGACAGATTTTAAATGGAATAACAGTGACTGAAAACCTAAACTCACTTTGTTAGTGCGGTCCTTTAAATAGCATTACTGATCCTAACTGATTTCTGTATTGTATACTTTCACCTCCATGTTTGTCAGTTTGACAAGCAATGCATTTTGTGAATGAAGCTGCTTTCCAACTCTTTGTATGACTCCGTCTTTGTAACAGTCAAAGAATGCTTGCTGTTGAGAGCGATATCCTTGGCTTTCTGTACAGTTTTAAGCCCTTTTCTTAAAGCTTTGAACATGAGTTTCTTTGACAGAGTCTTGAGATGCTAAATCACTTACAACATTGGGCTGTTCACAAATTGTCAAAACTTTTTTCAAGACAGTACATCAAGAAGAAACTCTTAAGACAGTGTTTTAACCACATTATTATATCAGTGTGGAATTATTACTGTTGAGTGTGTTGATAAGTGCAACTCTGACCCAGTAGATGATGTATTTTATAGAATCATAGAATGTTTTGGGTTGGTAGGGACCTTAAGGATCATCAGGCCCAACAGCCCTACCATGTGCAGGCACACCTTCCACTAAACTAGGTTGCTCAAAGCCCCATCCAACTTGACCTTGAAGACTTCCAATTATGGAGCATCCATAACTTCTCCAGACAACCTGTTCCAGTTTTTAATCACTCTCATCATGAAAAACTTACTCCTAATATCTAATCTAAATCTACCCTCTTTCAGTTTAAAACTTGTCCCTTATTCTGTCCCCACAGGCCCTGGTAAAATGCCTCTATTGTTCTTATGAACTCCTGTTATATATTGAAAGGCTGCAATAAGGCGTTTCTGGAGCCTTTCCATCTCCAGTTTGAACAGCCCCATCTCACTTAGGCTTTCTCCATAGAAGTGGTGCTCCAGCCCTTTGACCTTTCTTGTCATTCTCCTGTGGAGGATTCCCACTAACAGGTCCATGTCTTTCTTTTACTAGGGACCTCGGAGCTGGATACAGTACTCCGGGTGAGGGGTCTCATGAGGGTGAAGGGGGAGAATCACCTCCCTCGACCTGCTGGCCATGTTTCTTTTTATGTAGCCCAAAATACAGTTGGCTTAATGAGCTGCCATCACACATTACTGGCTCATGTCCAGTTTTTCACCCACCAGTATTCTCAGTCCTTCTCCACAGTGCTGCTCTCGATCCATTCATCCCTGAGTATGTGCTGATATTACGGATTGCCGTGATCCAGATGCAAGACCTTGCACTTGGGCCTTGTTGAACTTCATGGGATTCACATGGGCCCAGTCCTCCAGCCTGTCCAGGTCCTTCTGGCTGTCAAATTGGGTCAGCTATGTTGGCCGTCCCTCAAGCATGTCAACTACTCAGCCTGGTTTCATCTGCTAACTTGCTGGGGGTGCACTCAATCCCACAGAAGAGAGCAGTAGATGAACCACAGTAGAATTATGGATGATTAGAGGAAGAATACAGGAGAACTGGAAATGAACAGAGCATCTTATCTCTGTTCCTTCTCCCTACCTTTTATGTCCATTTAGGTAGACACAGAAAATTATAAGACAATTTCAGCCAATGTGATGGTTTAGGATCAGCACAGTCACACCATAACTTTAAAGGAAGGATGGCTTTCAGTCTTCATTATGCTCATAGATTCATTACAGATATACCAGCACATGTCTGTGAGGAAGATAATGAAGACAAATTAAAACTTGAAATGAAATCTCATTATTTAATGAGACAAAACTTACCATTTAGAATTTTGTCACACAGTGGCACAGTCTGATCCATCTGTGTAGGAAGCAGCTGTTAGAAAAAATAAGTTTTTTAGTTTAGATATTGTTCTTGGGTTTTTTTTTTCTTTTTATTGTTTTGCTGCTGTAAGAACTACTGTGCTCAACCATCTGTGTGTGTAGGTGTGTCAAGGATGCAGAACTAAAATATTGTATTTCTGTTAGGAACTCATGCTGTCATATGGAGTTCCCTATTACTGTACAGAATATTAGTATTTCCATTGTTCTTTGAACTAGTTGAAAATTATGTGACTGACTTTAACATTTGAAACTTGAAAAATTAACATGACAATTTTTCTAAAAATTAAAGAAAGAAAATAATTCAGTCATCAGGTGTTGTTATTATACTACAGACCCAGTGTACAGTTTGAAGAAGCCAAAGAACCTTTTGGAAGAAAGAACTAGAAATATATTCAGTACTCTAGCTATTCTTTTGAAAATTTAAGTAGTATTTAGTCATGTAGGTACACTTTTCAGATCAGTGGGTTTATTTGTAAGTAAGCGATATGTAGAGGGAGAGAAGGTTACAGCGTCAGATTCATTACTTGTGTGTACAAAACTTGAAAAAACAGTACTTGGACTTGAAGCTCAATATGATGAGATAATAATCTAATAGTATATACCAATCTGCATTACAAATGTATTTCCTTTGTATTCATAAAGTATCACAAACAAAACTCATGGTGCTGTCACATTTGCATATGAATACCCAGGATATTCTTCGAGCTTGCATTTATTCTGATGTGTTAAATAACACAATTATTTCTGTAAGGCATCTGGATGAGTGTTTTAGTTTGAACCAATAGAGCTTTTTTAAGGAAAATCTCTTGATCATCTCCACTTACTGTGCTATGCTTCATATGACAGCAGTCTCAGAGCACAAGAACTGGATCCTTTTGAGATTAAAATAATCTAAAGAAAAATAGTCTGGTAGTCTAAAATTCCTCGTGTACACACTAAGAATTGCCATAAAACATTCCAATGGCTTTCAGTCCACCCAGCTGGCCTAGCACTTATATAGAGAAAACATCCCTGAGATATGTGTACAGACATGTAGATGTTGTTTCCTCAGCTCTGATCATTTCACAACTACAACTATAATCCTGTAAGACCACACTACTTAAAAATGTAAACATAACCTGTCTGTACCTATGTTTTTCTCCAAGTACATTGAAAACAATGAATGGATCTTGTTTCTCCTCCTTTTCTATGACTTGTTAACATCTGACACCACAAGAGACACTTGATTTCCTGCAGTCTTATGTTCTGGCCTGAATTTTGTTTAATCCTCTATCATGGTTGATTTATATTGCTATAAGTGATGGTGCCTGTCTTTCCTGAGAAGATAACACCATCAGACCAATCAGCATAGATTCAGTCTGAATTGTCTTGTCAGGTTTCTCTGAAAGTATACAAGCTAACCACAAGAAGGGGTTTTCAGTGGCATCAGGTCACTGAACATTAGGTCCTACAGAAGTGGGGAAACAGGAGCATGTAGAGGGACATAAAAGGTAGAATTGGCAGCTCTCCACTTCTAACAGATTAGATATAATGCTGAAGTCACCCTTTTGGTCACTGCGGTTAATAAAAACCACAGATACTCCTAAGGCTTTCCAGAAAGGTGTATTAGTTCTTACTGTGATACTTCTCTGCCCAGGTGCACAGAGCTTCTGTGACAGACTGTCAGTAGATGCTTATAATCTCAGGACTTCTGCTGAGATCTGTGCTTGGCCATGACTGAGCAAAAAATGATAGCATTTGAAAATTGCCCCGTTATAACAAAGTATGAGCAGTGAATTCATGTTACATGGACCAGGTTTGTATGCCTTACACCTTAAAAGAGAATTTAAATTGCTATTTATCTCCAAGCAAGAAATAACACTTGAGTTTTTCCAAACTGGGGAAAAAGATGAGTGTTTGCAGGTAGCATGAAGTCTTTTTTTTCCTATTTTTTTTCCTATTTTTTCTTTCTTTTCTTTTTTTTTGTTTTTCTTTTTTTTGAGAGGGCTTGTTACAGTGACACAATGGAAGTAGTATAAATTAGTTTTTAATCCACCTCACTGTCTACTTATAAGACTAACGATATACCCATGGTTATAATAAACAAAGTGACTTGCTATAGTGAATAAAATGCAGTTGGTTAATCAGGTATTGAGCCAACTATTAATTTATTAACTCTTTAATAATCTGAAATTATTTATAAATGTGTTTCTAATCTAATGTGTCCATGTATGTTAAATGTCACAAGATGTGGTACTTCACAGCCACTAGAGGGTAAAAATGGTTAGAGAATTGTGCCAAAATATCTAACCCATTCTCCTATTTACAGTGGTCAATTATTTCTCTGATAAATCTAACAATAAGATTCATAATCAGTAATACATTAGCAAGTAGGAGTACAAATTTGATAACTATTAGCAAAGGGTAAAAATGACCTTTGTCAGCACATTTATGTGCATTGTTGCAACATAAGTGCACTGAAGTCCCACTGTCAATTTTTTTATGAGACCTTAAATGAGATGCATATAGATTGGCCATAAAGGAATACACTTCACCCTGTGTCTATCAAATACAGACTTGTGAACAAATATAACCATCTGTTTTAGTCATTTTAGAACATCTATCATCATATCCGCCAGGACTTGTTCGTCTAATAACATTTTTCAAAGCACATGCTGTAACTGTACTCATGTCAAAAAGATACATCCCCACACTCTCTCTATTCTGAAATGCATAAAAAAACTGCATTTTGAAAGAACACAATTATTTTGGGCTATGTGAAGGCATATATGCTAATTTACTGATCTGGGTTCAAACTTGCTTTGGAAAGAATTGGACCTCTTGCCATGAGCCCACCTATGCTATTTTAAGAAATAATCCAGTTAGAGGTTACAGTCTAATGCTGAAACATTTAAGTGTATTCATGAAACTGAGATTTTTGGAGCATTGTTTGTAACAAAAGCTGATTCACAAGTTGATTTGCTTTTTAATGTTTTTTTAATCAAATAGAGTTAAAATAATTCGTTAAATGTATGTTATATAAATAGCTGATTATTTTGATAAGGTTCATTGGAAAAGATAGGAAGTGTTGCCCCGAAGACATTCTTCTACAGTGTAAAATTAAACGGTAAGTTACTTCATAGGATGAATGTTTTCATGCTAGTATACATTAGAAGTAATTAAAAATAAAAATTCTACTTTGATTTATATGAAAAACTTCAAAGTATCAACTCTTCTAGAAATTATAAGAAAGATCCTGGGAATGATATTCCAAAATTCTATTAAATTTAGATTGCCTCAGATGAAAATCCATTAAATATGCATTTAAATAGGTAAATAGAAGATCAGGAAATACTCACATAGTCCACTGTTGGAAGTGTGGCTCCACAGAGAAAAGTACAATAACTTTTTAGTGACTATAACTAATTGATAAAAATTTTGCAAGTCAGACAGTAGGCACCTACGTGGATTCAAATTTCATTTGTGTGATCAGAACAATAGTAAGTTTTCTCATTTATGGGATTTTTAAAAATAGAAATAGTGGTGAAAAAGTATCCTCAAAATACACAAAAAATATGACAATAAAGCCACAAATATTGCTGTGAGTGCAACAAGATCTACAGTTACTGCAGCATAGATTCCTGTTGAGACATACCTTATTTAGAGTCTGCTCAAAGTCCTTTGAAGTCAACAGGTACCTTTATACTCTCTGTAGAAACTCACATTAGACTTTTCTGAAATTATTTCTGTGATCTTACCATTCTTTTACATAGTTTCCAATAGTTTCTAAGAAAAAAAACAATTGAAAACAACTTTTAGAGCATAAAAGCCCTGAAATAATATTTGCTATCTTGATGGAAGACTTGCACATTATAAAATATGCATAGTACATTAAATGCTGAATGCGTGTACATTGGAGTGATGCATAAATTTTTAGTGTTCATGTAGGTTCAGTGAACAGTAAATCACTTCAGTATGACATTATGGTTGAAGTTTCCTGCAGGTTATTTGGCACAGCATTTTTAGAGCCTTCTGTGGTCAGGAAACTAGCTTTGAAAAAGCAGTCAAACCACTGAATTTTAACAGATGTCTGTCCTGTTTTGAATATGCATTGAATACATCCAGTTCAGATTTAATATCGCATACTAAATTACCAAATTTCATAGAAATATACTTGAGTTCTCTTTAAATGTTTAACACCAAATTTGTACTAGTAATACATTATTGCTTGTTTCTACCTAGTCCTGGTTAAATCAAGGAGCAATTATCACTAAAGATACAGCTTACGTTTTGTTTACATTAATTACAGCTGAAGTTTCCTCAGAAACAGGTTATAAACTTTCTTAAAATTATAATTAACAAAAATAAAATAAATTATCATCTTGCTCTACCTTTTAATCAAAAATTGAAGGTGACTTTCTTGTGCTTTCAAACTTTTTGGTGATGCTGATTTATTCCATTTATATACAGTTTTCTGGTAACTTTTTAGAAAAATATGACATGTTCCTCATTTAGGAGACTTTTACAATTTAGGAGTGTTCTAGTAAACCATGGGATTATGAGAGCATTTGCATGACTTTTTTTTTTTTTGGTAAATATTTTATCCAAAGTTTCCTAGTCTTAAAGGAAATGTGTCATTCTATATGTGAATTGCTATAAACCTTAAAATTTTGTCATTTAACTGAGTAGCTCACTGTCAAATTAGCCATATTTTTATTGATACTTGAGTGAGATGCTTTACTAAATAAAACTGGTACAATTTTATTGTTTTCCATGGACCTTTACCATTTAATGTCTCACAAAATTTATGGTTCTTAGACAAATTGGTGCAAATCTATAATAACAAAAAAGAGTACATAATCTGACTTTCATAGTATTTGTTAGGAAAGTAATAATGAAAAGTTTGAATATCTGAAAGCTCAAGTTTAAACAATAACAGGATATTACAATGTTCTGCAAGCAAGATCATACTCTGTGTGTGGTCTTACTGGTATAGTACTTATTAATGTAAATTAAATCTTTCAGGATCAATATATAATAAAGAAAAAAATTACAAAGAGTGCATTTAAAAAAATCTATCGAGAACCATCAAGCAACTACAAGAAAATCCTAGACTAAGCTCCATCTAAACGATAGTTATTCTGTACTACATGTTTCTCCACTTTATATCTTACCAGTTTCCAAGTGTAAAAGTATTTTGAACTCCCTGTTAGTTATCAACAGCTTTTATTTTAAATTAGAAATTGGTAGGGAAGTTTCTAAATTTTATGGTTTTCTTTAAAAACAAATAAGTTTCTCAAATTGTGACTTGATCTTTATCCAGTGTATAATTGTGGGTCTTCATAGAAGCCAGTTATGATAGAAAGGTTATAAAAAGTTTATCTTCTGTTCCCATCTATTTTCTGTATACTAAATTGACTTCATTGTTGAAAAAAAAAATTTGCAATAATAGTGAAGCATAACTGGATCAAGTTTAATCAATGCTCCTAGTAAGTGCGAAGTTGACTTCCAGTATGTACACTTGAACCTAGATCCTGTGGCTGCAATGGGCCAACCATTCTATCAAGACAGAAGACTGATTCACAACATGATTTAGAGTTTAGCTGAGCAGACCAACTGTGATCAAGAAGCCAAAACGAGTATAAAATCAAAGGATAAGGGAATAATGTGCTTGTCTGCAGGAGGGAACTTCAGGAAGTCTGTACTGCAAAAGGTAGTCCTGGATCAGAAACTGGAGCTGAGGTGGCAGGAGCCAGGAATTTGGGCTACGGAATGAACAAGCAAGCAGGGGACAGGAACAAGATACTTACGTGCATTTACAGCCAAAATGCAAGCTGTGCAGACAAATGCAACTGATTAAGCTTATCAGTCTTTTTATGACAAAAAGTCAGGTTTATACCAAGTACTATGCTGAAGAACTCAGTTTACTAGAAATAATAGTTAAATTTTTTACTATTACAGTTACATAATTTATATACCCATTTCATGTCGGGTAATGTTTTAGGAAAACACATGGGACTGTATTTAACAGGTAAAGCCCAAAATTATAATTATGTATATTTAATTATGTTTGCAAGTACAGTATTAGTTTTTATTCATGTTTTATTAAATACTTAGAAGATTTAAAACAATACATAATCCATAAAAGAAGGACAAAAAAAACCAGAACTCTGCTTCAAGTTGATTTTCCAAATCACTGTGTAATATAGTGAAGTTCTCTTACTTTCCCAGTTACTAACAGCATACGTGTGTTCCAGGATGCAAAATGACTGTGCTGCAAATGGAAGTGTGCTTAATAGCTTTGTAGTTATGGTTTGATCTTAGGAGGTAATGTAGGAAATGTAAATTTAATAATCTTCAACATAAAAAGGAACCTTAACATAGCCTTTACTTCATAATCAACTGTCTTAGCTCTTCTAGCTATTCAAGGAACAATTTGTTTTCAGAAAATGGTCACTGTTCCCCTGTTCCTGCACCACTATCAATTTCAGAATTGATCTTCAGTAGAGAGGTCTTGGGGACTGGGCATGGAGGAGGTTGGGTTCTTTGTGTTTGGGTTGTTTGGGGTTTCTTTTATCTAACCTGGCTTCTATATAAAAATACAGGCTTCTGCTGTGCTGGCACTTAAACATCTTCAGAACCCCATTTCATTTAGTATTTAAGTCATATTAGTACTCTGTATGAGGAACTCTAAATTTTTTGGTAGAACCCAGCTATCTGTTTTAGTTACTGCAATGTGTAAAATTGTTACCTGAACTGCACTTCAAAATCTGACCTAGCATAAAACATAAACTCACTTGGAAAAGTCATTAACAGCTCACAGTGATTTTACTTTGCATTAGGTGATTTACAATAAAAGCACATCCTTCTCATGTAGGTAGATTGATTACATAGTTAGTGAAGAATTTGTGTCTGATGATAACATTCAGAGAGCTTTTCTTTAGGAACTTGTATTGTCTTTGGGAGCAACTTCTCCAGAAACTCTGGAATTGTAAAATTTCTATTCAAGTTTACTTCTAATCATGAAAATATGACAAGATTTTAAAGGGAACGTATGTGTTTCAGAAGAAAGAAACATACCAGCTTGTGTAACATTTACTATCAGAATTGGCACATCTAGGAATTTGAACAAAAACTGATCACAGTTTGCAGGAACTATACTACATCTGCACATTCAATCAAATTAAATAATGGATAGTAAATTAAATAATTCTGTAGAACTTATGCTTTATTCTTTAACACAGTTTAGTTCATTATCTTTCCAACTAAATGCCTGTTCTAGTATCAAACATGATGCTACAATGAGCTAGATTTTCCTTATTCATCAAGTATTATATATTTGTTTGAACTGATGGGACTAAAGGTTCTCAAATAACTGGAAAAATAATCACTGTATAATCCAAGTAACAAAAATAATAATAAAACACTCCTATCATTCTGCACTGATCACAGTTAATTGCTCGACAGGGATAGAATATGAGGATTGCTTTAAAAGTATCTGGTACTTAAGGTTCAGTGTTTTCTACACCATCACGTAGGCAATGTGAAATATGCTGGAAAGTTGTACATTTTTTCCTACATATGTCAATATGAATGGCAAGTTAGAAAATTTTGAATATCTTGAGAAGATAATGGCCTTTACACAGCAAAACTTTTAAGAAGATAAATTGCTACCTTTATTTCAGCAAGTGAGAGGTAGTTCATATGTTCACTTAAGCTTTTTTATGTCGCTGTGACCTTGATGTTTTTTTCCCACAAATGTGTTAGCCTGGATTAAAATGATAAATAACCTGATGAAAATGTAATGTTACTGGGCTTTGCTTAAAAAGGCAAAAAGGCAGCTGAGGAATCTTGTTAAATTTAATAAATACATATAAAGAATTTAATTTAGAATTGAGCAAGTCTATTCTTTGGTCATTTCCCTTGGTAGGTTTTACTTCTAACACACTAAGCTGTTACTCTTCTTCTTCCTCTTTAATAGACAGAAATTCAGGTAGCCCTGTGTTTTTTTATTAGTCTGGTTTGTGATATCTTTATATACAACAAATAGTAAGATGTGAGGGATTAAAAAGAAGCTCAAAAATCAGTAATCATCATCAATTTTAGTATAAAAATCTGAACTTTTTTGGGTTCAAAGATCTGAAACTAGCCTCCACATATAGATGAAGGTCTTACCCTGCAGTTCTGTTCACAGGAACAGGAAGATTATCACAGAATCACAGAAGTGTTGAGGGTGAAAGGGATCTCTGGAGGTCATCTGGTCCACCCTCTCCTGCTCAACCATCTAAAACTGGTTGCTCAGGACTGAATCCAAATAGATTTTTTATTATCTCCAAGAATGGAGAGGTGCTGGGCAACCTGTGCTACTGCTCAGTCACCTTCACAGTGAAAAAAGTTTTTCTGATATTGAGACAGAAAGTCTTCTGTTTCAGTTTGTGCCCATTGCCTTTTGTCCTATCAATGGGCACCACTGAGAAGAGCCTGGCTTTGTCTTCTTTGTGCCGTCTCTTCAGGTATTTGTATACATTGATGAGTTTCCTCCTGACCCTCCCCTTCTTTAAAGTAAATGGTGCCAGCTCTCTCAGCCTTTCCTCATAGGCTGAGAGGTGCTCCAGTCTCTTAAGCATCTTGGTGGCCATTTGTTGACTTCTCTCCAGCATGTCCATGAGACTCTCATACTGGAGAGCCCAAAACTGGACACAGCACTCTAGGTATGGCCCATTGATGAGTGGAGAAGAAAGATCAGCTCCCTTGACCTGCTGGCAATGTTCTGACTAATGCAACTCAGGACGCTGTTGGCCTTCTTTGCCATGAGGGTCGATTGCTGTCTCATGGTCAGTTGTCCACCAGGAGCCCTAGGTCCTTCTCTGCCAAGCTGCTTTACAGTTGGTCAGCCTGCCAGTGTGTACTGGTATATGGGGCTGTGAGGTTCCTGTTCAGCCCATTTCTCCAGCCTGTTGAGGCCTCTGGATGGCAGCACATCCATCTGGTTTTGTGTCATCAGCAGTCTTGGTGAGGGTGCACTCTGGCCCACCATCCAGATCATTCAGAAAGATGTTGAACAGAATAGGATCAGTATTGGCTCCAGGGGTACACTGGTTGTTACTGGCTTCCAACTAGATTTGATACCACTGACCAACATCTTCTGGGTCTGGGTACTCAGCCAGTGTTCAACTTATATCACATGCATTGCACACATAACTTAAAAGCTACACAGATTTGTATATCTGCAGAAAAGACTGTAGGTACAGACTTCCCTGAAGAGATCACAAAATTAATCAGAACTAGGTAAAACATATTTTTGTACATAGATTCTATCAAATGTTAAAAATAAAATTAAAAGTGCAAAAGTTACATACGCAGCTACCAGAAATCAAGCAGCTTTGGCAATGGAGCTGAATGCTGCTGCTTCTACACAAGCCTAACTGGCATCATGTTTAGACATTTATGTAGTATCTTCTTTAGTTTGTGTATGCCAGCACAAACTAGGTTTGCATTTTGAGAATAGGAGCAGATTCAACATAACAGTGAGGAGTATTATTTCAGTTCATACAGCATTTCTCCCACCAATTAACACAACTAGTTCATCTCTATTAAATGTCTTGCCATTTGAACTTATTTCTGTACTATGCACATGTGCAGTTTATTGGTAACTGTAGCCAAAATGAATATGCACTTGAGCAAAACTGAGTGATGTAAAATGAGTATGTAGTATGAGCTCAAGACTGCTTTTCTTTTTGCTGCTTAGAGTGTCTAATGCAACAGGACTTCAACTCTTAATGAAGCTAGTGTGAGCTACCATATTTGAAATATATAACTGCATGGATTGATGCAGACCTTTGACACAACAATATATAAAATCCATATAATAGTTCTACTCCATACAGAATAAGCATAAATGCAGATTGAGAATTTTAATCATGAGATATCATTATCTTCCATCTGCCTGTTCATGGTGACTGAAAAGTACTTTATTGCATTTGAGAAAACCTGATCTCATAATTGAAGGTCACCACACTCAAAAACACAGAGGAGTATAATTCTTGCAGCATTTGACAACCTGGCAAACTCAAATGGAATTAACCACCTTTTCTGTCTTTTGAATTCAATAAAATTTGCAAGCTTCTACGTCAAGCTATTAGTTTCAATTTGCCCACTAACTCATGCACAGAAAGGAAATTTTTTAGACAGTTAAACAACCTTGTCAATTAGATGTTTAATGAATTCGGATAAACTGAGAGACATTCTTAACTGGCATCTGTGGATAAAGTGGCAGCTACATCTCTTGAAGCTGCAAGGATCACTAATAAGTACTCTGTTACAACTAGCTGAATTTGCTTGTTTAAGGCCAAACTTGTAACTTGTGACTCTGTGTGTGATTTGTGGCCTTGATGTGCTCTGGAAGCTATAGTGAAAATCCCTGAGCAAAACTTTAAATTCTGTTCTGTGATGGGACATAGTAAAACTGGTAGGTGTATGAAACTAACTAAATTTATATGAAATTGCTTTGGATTTTTTCCTAAAGCACACCGTGCTTAATCATATCCTTTGCTGAGCATGTTTGCTGGGCAAAAGAACATGTTTTCTCATGTCAACTGTATAAATACATTGCATTTTAGTGCTTTAAAGCATGCACTTACTGCTTTTACAGTTTCTCTTTGCTAATCATGACATTATCTTGTGTGCTTCCTGCAGATGTAAATGAATGTGAAGCTGAACCCTGCAAGAATGGTGGAATCTGTACAGATCTTGTTGCCAACTATTCCTGTGAATGTCCGGGTGAATTTATGGGAAGAAACTGCCAACAGAGTACGCATTGCATGTTTTTATATCTATTTTTTAAATTAAGTAAATAAATATTTTCTTTTCCAGAAACAAGCATAGTATACTATGGAATTTTTTCTGTAGTCTGTAAATAGGTAATGCTCAAAATAGCCATCTTATATTTTCAAAATGGAGAAAATTTAAGAGACCAAATCTGTCATGCGTTCAAGTGAAACATGTAATGTTATGGAAATATTTGCAAAATGAAAAGCCTTTAAGAAGCTAACAAGATGAAGTAAATAGTGTAAAGTAGAAAAATACAAATCCTGATTCAGGCTAGAGGTTCATCTTGCCTAGTATCCTGTTTTTAACAGTAATTATTAGCAGATATCAACAATTGTAAGAATAAGGCAAAAATATATGTTACTTTCTCTGACATGTGTCTACCTTCTGAAAGTTGAAACACTGGTTTATAGAGAAGTGATTTGTGGCATTTCTCCAGGATCTGTCCTGGGAACAATCTCACATGATTTTACCAATAACATTGACTATGAACACACTATAAAGGTCTCATTCCAAAAGGAGTTCTTCATGTATGAAAGCCTAGGTAATCTTGAAAACAAAATTAACAAAAACAGAATAAACTGCTGTGATACGAAATGCAATATACTTTAACAGTTAATAACAGATGCTAGAGGCTTGTGGATTTGAAATACTGCAGGGAAGAAGTCAAACAAAGGATGCTAATATGATGGTGTTGTGAAAAAAGCTAATATAGCCCCAAGGTATGTCAAACCTGGTACCTTAAGGTGAAGAAGGAAAGTATTTGTGTATTAGCATTTGTAGTATTAAATGCAACATTCAAAATACCTGAAATACTGGATTCATCAACATTCAGGAAACGGTTCTTCTACTTCAAGGAAGATCCAGTATATGTACTAGTAAAAAAAATGTTGCAAGTTGAATACTACATAAATGAAACCACAATAAAATTGAAGAGTTGTATTCATTTTTCTGTTTCTCATTGTGTATATATGGGAAAGATAGGAGAAGAAAACATGAACCAATAATCACAAATGGCAAGATGAGGTTTTTTTCAAGTGGCCCAGATTTATATACACAACCAGGAAAAAATTGAGGCATTCAACATAATTTGTATATAATTCTAGAGAGAAATCAAAGATTAAGATTTACTTTGAGAAATTTTACAGTTCTAAATGGGTACCTTGAAGGATTTGTAAAAAGTGAACATCTATTAAAGTTTTCTGTAAAATGTTGCTGGTGAATCACTTCATGTGTTTCCTTATAAGGAGCAGTTGAATTACCACTTGGAATTCTACCAGGAAAGTCATCCATCTCTTCAGAGTTTGTCCCTTCTGGTTTTTTTGGCTGCAAACATTGCTCAGATTATAGATCACATAAAACCAATCTCCTGTTTTGTAGAAATAGGGTAGTCAGAGCTATTACTTGAAGTGATCATTACTTTTTATGGATCATCATCTGTTACTTCATATTTCTTTTTACATATATATATAATTATATAGAAATATAAATTTTGAGTGTGAAGTTGTATATATTATATTTTATACAGGATTTGGTTTTATATGTAAATATGTTTACATAAATGCATCTGTCTATTTTGGAGAGCATATAACAGAAAAAATTATGCTAATATCAATTACTGAACTGCAAAATATGCTATCTAGAATCTGTTTTTATGAGTTATGCTTTGAGGATTTACACTGGTAAGCTGTTCACCTATACAAATGGTCTTTCTATAGTTGCTTCTGTAGATAAATGCTCACAACTGTGACCCTGAACTCCATCATCTAGACCATAGGGAAGAACATAAGGAAGGTATTTGAAAGGATAATTCTGTTGAGTGTTAAAGACACTGGGTAGCAACCCACATATGGAGGTACTATCCATCTGGTGTTTGCGTGATGGTATCATGGGAGGAGTGTGAAATCAGAAGTATTCTGAGGGTTTAAAAGAATAGTATTATATTGCTTAAATCAGTAATTAGAAAGTGCTACATGATGTAGGTATTTGAATGCTTCCATTATACCACTCTTTAAATTCTTGTTATTCGGCTAAGTGTATGAAGAGTTATAAATAAATAACAGATAATTCAAGATGAGAATCATGTTTGTACTGACTGTAATCATTGAACTATCCTATTTAGGAGAGTCAATGCATTTTTCTAGTACTGTGCCACAGTTCACAAACTTTTAGCATTCACCTGCTTTTGAGCTAGCTTTAGCACAGCTAGCATTAGAATTGTAACTTTTCTTTTTATACCACCAAAATAATTGTGCACAAAAGCTGGTTACTATAGCTGGGCTTGTAAATATCCTTTTTTTTTTATGAGAAGTTTATTTATGTCATCATACCTAATTGTGTAATTACAAGTAGTAATTACACATTCTAATTACACCATTAGAGTTTCACTCATATTTACAGTAATCATATAATTAAATACTGTTACACGTAATTACGTAAATTACTGATTGCTGTCTCAGAATTACCTCACAAAGCTCAAAGATTGATAATTTGCATCACAGAATATGTGAAATATCCTAGATTGAGAATAAAAAAGGCAAAAATACATCATGCAGGCCACTCTCCTACCATTACAAACCTGTTTTCCAGGTTGCATTTTCTAATAGTATATCTAGATTGGTATATCCCAAATACTAATGCTTTGTAATAATGTCTTGTTATGTTACTTATCATCTTGAGCTAGTTTATGTCTTTACAGTTTTATCCAATGCTCAGACTTAAGCTTTCTTGCTTTGTTTAATTTCAACATTTAATACCACCATAATTGTTTTTCCACCATTTAATTCTGCCACAATTAATTTCTCTCAGCTAATCTCCTAAATAATTCACTTCCATTTTATCTCATGTGTAGCACTTCCCAGGTGTGAGACAACTGTTTTATTAGAACCAGGTCCTGGGAGTCTTGTGGGATATCCATCCAAAATCCACCTGACGCATCCCAAGAGCCTCTGCTAATAACTAATGCAGATGAAGTTGAAGGGAAATTCTTGTCTGGAAATGAGTACTAAAATAGCAAATGCCCGATAAGCTTGTAGAAGAGAACCGTCAACCATATTTGAGCCACTGTGACCATCTTCTGGGTCTCCTTATAGAGTGGATGCGGTTGGGAGTTTCTTTCTAAGGGCTCAGCCATAACATAAAGTTCTCAGAAGACATGGAGGTGATCTTCAGGCCAGCTGATGTGCTGCACACCCCAGTGCTTCACACCAATGCTTCTGCTCTTTTGGGGCTTTCTTCTTTATTTACATATGTTTCTAATTATGAAGCACTGACCTAACCTCTATTTTTATTTCTAGAGAGACTTACATGCAGTCTTCTTGCTTTCTTATTAGCTACTGCTATCTTTAGCCATTCAGGCATAAGGGATGCTTAAACCAGCTGCTTCTCATTGCAAGCACAGGATGAGGTGAAGTGAAAAGAATGTGGAGTGCAAAAGCAGTGATGTCTTCAAAACATCTTCAGTTGTTCTGGAGTAAGCTTATCAACGAGTTAAGAAATCCTTCACTGAGCATCTGGTATTTACAAAATTTGCCTGCAGATGTTTAGTAAACATAGAAGGGAAGGGCAGCACCTTTCAGAGAATGGAAAATCCTCTGAAAGTGAAAGCTAAACTATATTAATTACATATTACTTTTCAGATTTTTTAAGACCTCAGCATTTCCTTGGTGCAGCTACATCTCCTTCTGTTCTTGCACTCTCCAAACCTATTTCTTGCTTCCGTGCTGAATTCAAGCTATCAGTGATGATTACCTCCATTACAGCTTTCCTTGGTCTTGGAGTGTCTATAAATAAGTACTGCTTTCAAGACACATTCTCCTTGGGTTGAATCTTTTACTTTCTGTATCACAAAATTCTCTTGCATGCTACAGGGAGCCACTTTCATCAATGTCAAACTGTTTGCTTTATTCAGTATGAATCTGTATTGTTAAAATCTCCCACGAGCAACATGGATTGCAAATTGCAATAATTTGTGAGAAGTTCCACAGGTAGTTTTTGATCACTTCTTTTTTATCAAGCAGATGGTACTATACAGTGGATACATTACAGTTTCACCATTGTGCATTTTGGAGCTGTGTTTTGCTAATTGCCAAGAGTTCCTGCCATTAAAGCATATGGCAAAATTTCTCATCCTTTTTCCTTAAAGCTATAGATTGAATTAGTCATTGTAAATATTTTTTACGTATACTGTGGCCACTTCACCTCCTTCTTTGTGTATGCAACGTGCCCATATGTGGGAAGACTGTATTCAGAGCAAGTGCACCAGTTTTATTTGTCTAGCATGGCAGAAATTGCGCTGAGCAGTGTACCTTCACATTATTTTTGTTTGTTTCCCATGCTTTATATTTTAGTACACTAATGTGTTTATACTGCACTTGGCCATCTTCTGCCTTCCTCTCTGTGGAAATCAAAGTGGCATTTTTTTATTTAAATGAAAATGCCCCTTCTTCCAGTGTCATTCTTACTTAAAAATCATGTAAACATCTGACAGATCTAGACATGAAGAGTCTTTCAACGTTTTTGCTTACATGCAGTCTTATATTCCCCGGCTAGATGGTGTCATCCAAAGCATTCTGATGTGTTGTGATTTACAATTTTCTTTGAAAATTATTCCCAGGAATGCAGAACACTTGCAAATTTCATTATGTGTAGTGCAGGAGAAATAGCTTAATTTCACAGTCTTTTTTGAAGATGTTCTATTGCTTCATTTGGTGTCTTCTGTATTTCACTTACAAGTCTGTTTTCAAGGCCGTGTCCTCACTTGCTGGGACTTTTTGTCTTCAAGTGCTTGTCCTTTGAACCTCCTCTGTTTGATGTTCACAGTCTTCGATGATTCTTGGATACCTCTGTCTTCCTCCACTCCACCTCTTGCCAGCCCTGGCTTAGCAGGGTTCAGGGTTCAGAAAGCACCCATGCGTACGTTCAGAAAAACCCTACATAAAAAAAGCATGACTGGATGAGGGCATAAAAAGCACACAGGAAGTGTAAAGCAATTCATGAAACAGTTAAAAGGTACATTTTCAGGAGAGCTTTGTCTCTGCCTAAAATTTGTCTTCCAAGAAGTCTGTGTTTTCAAAATATGATAGGAATCAGAACTTAACTATTTTCTTAAATGAATAAACCTAGTAATTGGCCTTCTGGTGAATTAGAGCTCATGAGAATGCCCTGTAAAATTAAGCTGTTAAGCACCAGACTGTTGTTGAATGGTAAACATGACCCCATTGCAACGATTCCTCATTTCCAGATTAGCTGCTAGGGAACCTAGGTTTTAAGGCATGAGATTTTTAATGCATCTCCAGTTGGCAATATGTTGTGGCTTAAAGCTTGTAGCAAGCAACTATCAAATATCTTACTTGACAGGAATCAGCATGGACATGCATTTCCTTAATTACTGATTATGGTTAAAATCTTTGAAAGAGCTTTAGGAGAACCTAAATTTTCCTACAGCTCAAAGTGTCAGTCTGACTAACTGTGAATAATCCAATGTGAAGTTTGATTTTAAGCATGTTCTTGGTTGTTTTGAGTGTCTGACAGTTTTATGGTCTGAAATACTTGTGTTATATAAAATGTAGCAAATTTTTGTAAAACAGAACTGGCCAAACATACTAGCTTTTCTTTTGTGTTCTTGAAAATGCTCTATAGTTCAGGATGTCAATCACAGGTTTATGTTGATGTCTACCAACTTTTCATGATTAATCAGTTGATTCACGTTTTCAACTTCCATTAGGAAAAAAAGAAAACCAAACTGTACAAAGAATTGTAGCTTCTACAAATATAGAAATATATAATATTATGATGAATATAGTTAATTATCAAAATTTTCTCTATTTGGATTGCTTACAATCGTAGAATCACTGGGTAGGAAGGGGTTGGAAAGGACCTTAAACATCTGGTTCCAACTCCCCTGCCATGGGAAGGGACACCTCCCATCTCAAAGCCTGCCCAAAGGATGCTCTAAGCCCCATCCAATCTGACCTTGAACAATTCCAGAGAAGGAGCATCTGCAACTTCCCTAGGCAACCTGTCCTAGTGCCTCCTCACCCTCACAGTAAAGAATTACTTCCTAATATCTAATGACCCCTAAAATCTACCCTGTTTCAGTTTAAAACTATTAACTTTTGTCCTGTCACTACACTCCCTGATCCAGTGTCTCTCCCCAGCTTACCTGTAGGCACCCTTTAAGTACTAGAAGGCCTCCAGTCTCCTTGGAGTCTTTTCTTCTGCAGATTGAACAACCTCAATCTCTCAGCTGGTCATCACAGCAGAAGTGCTCCACCCGTTTGATTACCTTTGTGGCCTTCCTTTCACTCTTTGCCCTTCTTATATTGGGAGCCTCAGAACTGGTTGCAGCACTGCAGGTGAAGTCTCACCAGAGCAGAGCAGAGGGGCAGAATCACCTCCCTCACCTGCTGGTCACACTTCTTGGGATGCAGCCCAGGATGCAGTTGGCCTTCTGGGCTGTAAGCGCACATTGCTGGCTCATGTTGAGTTTTTCATTGACTGACACCCCCAAGTCCTTCTCCTTGGGCCTGCTCTCAAGTCATTCTCCACCCAGCCTGTATTTGTGCTTGGGTTTGCCCCTACCCAGGTGCAGGACCTTGCACTTGGCCTTGTTGAACCTCATGAGGTTGATATGGGCCCACCTCTCCAGCCTGTCCAGGTCCCTCTGGATGGCATCCCTTCCTTCCAGGGTGTCAACTGCACCACACAGCTTGGTGTCGTTGGCAAATTTGCTGAAGGTGTACTCGATCCCACTGTCCATGTCACTGACAAAGATGTTAAACAGATGTCACTGTTAGAGGAATTAATCCACTTCTTAAACATACTCAGGGTAGTTAACTTATTATTCATATGATGTCCTTGGTGTTTTAGGAAATTATGTGTGGTTAACCTTGGAGAAAAGGAAGAGTGCGAAAATTTTTGTGGCTAATATAAATGTATTCTTTAAATATAAGATTAATGACAATATTTTATTTATTACTTCCCTAGATTGCAGAAATATCTTATAACAGAAACTTATAAATATACTGAAAGAATACTGAAAGACAGGCTAAGTGTATCAGTAGTAGTGGTGCTGGTTTTTGTGTTTATTTATGTATTTAACTATTTCAACTTACGGACAGAGCACAACTTCTATATTTGCCTTGGACAAAAACTGTCTTGAATCTCTTGCTGAAACTAATGAGTTTTGCTGAGGCTACACCATTCTGGGAATGCTGTCTAGCTAGCATTTCTGTGTAATGTATTGGTATGAAAGTGCAAAGAGGCAGAAAATATTATAGAAATGACAGAACACATTGTTAAAATTGAAATGTTCTCCCAGGCATTTAAATGACCTAGTGGGATATACTAATCAAACTCTAACACTTGTAATATTGAGTCTTCAAACTACAAAACACAGTCTGGCCCTTCTACTACAGGTCTTCTTGGTCCAGATATCCCATGTAAGACCCAAAGGTGTGCCACATTAAGCTCACAGTTCAAAATTGTAGTTCTTTCTTTCAAAACAGTAGGAAAATGAGACTGAACTCTGAATGTTTGATGTTGAAACAAAGTCCTCAGTCCTATACCTCTCGGCACATTTTCAACTCACTCCAGTTTTATTTTACAACAATGTCTCTCTTTGAAAATTCATTTCTCAATATCTTACTTTCATTAGGCAGTAAAGGGTACAATCTTTACTCAGACACCTGACAGAAGCTCATTTAAAAATATTCAGGCAGGCCCTTAGGACCCAACAGGCATATTTTACACATTTACTTATCTCTGTACTACATGAGTCACCTAGTGCAAGACTAGCTTTTGGGTTGTGTCAGTAGTATGTAGTCAAGCCCATTTTTGGACATCTGCAACTTGACTTTGTAACATTTTGTTTTAGGTTGAAACACCTTATTGGGAGGACTTTCTTCCCTTGTTTCCTTCCTTAAACCTACTGATCTGCTTTTCTCAGGCATTGTGTTGTTCTTACAAATTACTTTCATTTACCCTCAGTGAAGAGGCAGGAAGGTTGCACTGGAATCAAGGCTTGCTTTTCCTGCCTGTCATCTACCTGTCTGTTCTTCCTACTGGGGGAGTTTACGACACTACCTTTTCAGTAGTGTAGAATCATAGACAATCACAAAAAGTAGAGGGGAAAAAATATAATCCACTGTTCCTGTGTTGGAAGAACTTTTATGTGCATTTTTATGCATGGCAAAGCCTATGTCAATGCATATTTCAGCATTTCTAAGCCATAAAAGAAAAATTACAGCACGCCATTATTCTCAAACTAGCCTCTATATCTCTTAAGTTCCTGGTCTGGTCAGTAATGGTCATTCTTTTTTTACATCCTCGTAGAAATGAAAAGTAATTTGCAGGGAAGGAGTTGGTAATATAAAAGAAATGGAAGCCAGACTGTAGCCAATAGAAGCAAGCTGAAAACAAATCACTGGTTATTATGACCAAAAAACCATCTTATAAGTATGAAGAAACACCTTCAATAAAAGCAGTAATGATTATAAATATATGAAAAGAACAATTTGCAGCTATAGTAGGCTCAAAAAAATTCCTAGTAGCCAAGTCATAGTAACATTTTTTCTATTTCAGATACTGATCCAATTAGAAAATACCTTATTTCAAGCCTTAGTATTTGTAAGATGTAAGCCAGTTATTTCAAAATAGATTAATCATGGAGGGTGGCTTGCCATCTGAGTCAGCCTGGTTTAGTCTGCTGCTACGCTTTGGTGGCCACAGGAATAAGCAATGAGAAGAAAATCATCTTTAGAGCCTTACAAAGTCCTAATAACTGCAGTAGTTAACAAAACAGGCAGAGTAGAATTACAGGCAAGTATGACATAAACCTTGTGAAAGTTGAAGTTTGGAAAGTTGATTCAAAATTTGGAGATTCATTTGGACTTGGAATTCACGCCAAGCTGTGAAGGATGAAAATGCATGTGAACTAAAGAGAAAATGGTACGAAACATGGTTACATGAGCCCTAAATGAACTAATATCTCCAGGCTCAGCACAGCTCCCACCTGCAGTTTTCAGAAGGAGAAGGAAATGTAATGCGTTCAGTGATCAACTTCCCACTGAGGCAAGATTCACAGCTTATGGAGCTTTGGACAGACGGAGACTCCAGCAGAGCTCCTGTTCCAGACATTGGTGCAGCGATGTGTAATATGCGTAGGAGGGGAGTGAGGTACTAGGTTATATCTATTTTAGTTCCTGACCAACACTGTGCTCTTTTGTTGTGTTCCATTAGATGATCTGAGGACTTGCAAGTCAAGAAATTTAGACTATCTTCAGTGTCTTATCTTTTGTGTGGTATGGTTACTTAGAAATTCTGTTTACAGAAAAGTATCACACAAAACTCTTACCCTTTAAAACTGATGGGCAGATTAATATAATACTGATCTAGAAAAATCTGTTTGATAGAGCTCATCCAAAAGTACAATTTTCCTTTGTTGGCAAATCTGTATAGTTGATGGTAACATTGCATGCCTTCACTGAAGATCAGCTTCAGTGTGCAGTTTGTAATGTTGTGTCTATTATTATTCTAATATAAATTCCTATTTATGCTCCTGTTGTTGAAATCTAATAGCGTAATTACTGTGTTCCCCTCCTTATGCAATTTGCTTTTACCCATCCACGTTTTGAAATTTCATCCTAGGCATAGCATAAAAAGTAACCATGTTGTAATTCATTAAATCAAAGTTAGAGAAAAGCAAACATTACTGTGAAAAATATTCCCTGGTGTTCTTTTAACTTTGAAAGCAAATTTGAATCATTACATTCACTGTAGGCATCTATGATTCTTTATTTTTCTTCAATGTTTCTAAAAAGTATCCTTTCCCTTCCGGATAGCAGTAAAACTGCTGAATATGGATTTTACTGTGACTACTGAAACCTCTTCTTTTTCTTACTTCCTAGTCCTTCCACAGTTTTTTTCACAATAAATTGAACTTTTCCATCAGGTGCAAATTTGGGTATTGGGTTTTGTTCATTTTCAGACATGGAAGTTTTTTCCCATGATCACAGAATCAAGTGTGAGGTGGAAAATCTTTAAAATTAAATTCCTTTACCAAAGTGCATGATGGAATCTGTTCAGCCACTTCTCATCTCTGCTGAAGGCGGTGGTGGGTCTCTTACTGAGTTCTCTGCAGGCAAGATGGGACAGAAGTTGCATGATGTCCTTCAAAAGCTGTGCTTTAGTCTAAGACATACAAATATAACTGCTGGAAGTAAAATGTGATTTATTAATGAAGCACAGTGTCTTTGTCCTCTTCACCCGAGAACTTAAATCTCTTTAGCATTAATTGCACATTGATTTAAAGACTGAAATACTATTTTTTGATGCTGTTCATTATTAATATTTAGTGATGGAGAATCTAAATTTCAGACGCCTTAATATACTCTAGAAGTGGAGTTTAATTCAACATAGAAAGCCTAATTATCAGTCATCATCTAGCCAAGTGACATCTGTGTCACCTTTGCTACATCTGCAAAGTACAAGGAGAAGTAGAGACCAAGGAATTAACCAAGAAAAGTTACTGGGTAGGGAATTGAGTAAGTTAGCCAGTATGAAAAGTTGAGGAAAAGTGTAATTTTTATGAACTGCAAAAACTGCACCTGCACACAGTGACCATATGTAAGGGATGTAATGAAGAGTGTTTCTTCTTGGGAAAGCAGAGGTGTCAAATTCAAAAGAAGTGTAAGAGTCACAATCCATAATTCCCAGTATGGCAGCAGCTGAAGTATGAATAATGTGATTTCAAATTTGATCAGATAAGGAAGGAATTTGGTTCTTTATAAGTAGGTACTAGTCTTCTTCACGTAAACTTTACAAATCCTGAAATATATACAAACCTTCAACTCAAGCTGCTCCATTTTCTGAACTCCATTTCATTCTTATTCATGTTAGGTGCAAACAGATGCCTGCTGAAAAGACACTAGTTAAGTGCACAAATTCCTCCTTTGTTGTGGGTTTTGTCCTCTCACACAATACAAGAAGTTGAGAAACAATTTCCTCTGCATCAATCCTACTGTAGTTAACTTGGCAGATCAGCATCCAACACTGCAATATTATGGTCCATGTTAAGCCCAAAGGATTTGAAGTCACGAGAAATTTTATGTAGGGAGACTCTGACTTGAAAGACATAAAGAAGTTTCCAAAGTCATGCGAGTTTTTGCAGTGGCATTGAGGACATGGCACGAGGAGGTTATTGGGAATCTAAACTGAGATGTGTAAATTCTTATAACATAGTGTTACAGCTTTTTAACAAGTCATTATAGATAAATAATAGCATAGTTTTGTGCTGTTCTTTATTGAATCAAAAGGATCAAACAACATGGCTGTGGCAATTGCACTGTAATTTTGACAACTTTATTTGGAATTCTTTATTACAGACATTGTCAGCACAGCTAGGTCTCCTGACTCTTGCTCAGCTGTCAGAGTCTAACACATCAAGGTGAATTTGTAAACAGAGTTCTACTCATTTATGTGTTACAGGCAGGTAGCTTCCTGTTTGCCTTTTGTTACAACTTTCTGTGAATAGTTCTCATTGCATAGTTATAACTGAAAGTTACTAAGTCAATCTGTATCTTTTCAAATGCCTAGGCCTATTGTAAATGAGGTGGGAGGATTTTATCCACAATAAATTCAAATATTTATGCTTTATTTATGAAAGAAAAATGCTAAAAGACGTGAATTTTGATGACTGGATAATGTTCCCTAATACCTTCCATCTCTTTTCTAAACAGTTGGAATGAAGAAGTCACAGCTATCTAGTAGCTTCACTGACTGTTTATTTTGGAGGTATTTCAGGAAAGGGGATATTATTTCTTAGTTTATCAGCTCAGAAATACAGCTCTCTTCTTCGTTAGCCATTAACAATTTTTTTCCTGTATAATATTAAATTATTGAATAATTAGGTTTTATACATAATACAGAGTAAAGAGCATATAAACAGTATTGAAAGAAGATGCCTTCTGAAATAGTAGCTTTTAAAACTGTAGCTTCTGTTCTTAATTGAACTGCTATACTTATTCATTATGTGTGCAGTGTGTTTTCTTGGGGAGATGTTTTTAAATAGACTATTTACATTAATAACATAATGGATTCTTAGCTAAATTTCACTACCATTTTATTGGTAATTTCTTAAGAACATAAAACAGCATAATTTGGGGTCAGATTGTGCAACAGTTTGGTTGGCTTAATGTCATGTCTCTGGCAAAGAATACACGATTGGGCAGTTTCTGTTATTTGTACCCCGCCCTCCCCCCCGCCATCCCCCGTCTCATCGAAATCTGCAGTTCCTATAGGAATATTGGAAGGGTACACCTTTTAGTCTCTTTAGTATCATCTA
This sequence comes from Mesitornis unicolor, assembly GCF_000695765.1. Classification (NCBI taxonomy): domain Eukaryota; kingdom Metazoa; phylum Chordata; class Aves; order Mesitornithiformes; family Mesitornithidae; genus Mesitornis; species Mesitornis unicolor. The sequence continues at coordinate 72,938 of NW_010156277.1, forward strand.
TCAACCAATTCTGCCTGGATTTGCCAAATTTATTTTTGAACCTCTCAAGCCTGTATCTGCCTCCAGAAGGCTCCATAAAAACACTACCCACTGTGCAGAGAAGTACTTTCTTTTACCTATGTTAGTCCGATTTCCTCTGAATTTCAGTGAGTGCTCCCTATGTTCAGTAATGTCAGTGTGATGAACAATACTGTAATCACCTCGTCTATGTTTATGTACAGTCAGTCATATCCCTCCTCAACCTTTTCTTCTCCAACTTGAAAAAAATTAAGTTTTAATTCCCTTTTCTTATCATATCTGTTTTTTTCTCTTGATCAATTGAACTGCCGTTCTCTATACATTCTTTAGGTCCACATTTTCTTGAGGAGCAGAGACCTGAACTGTACATGGTATGTAATCACACCAGAGTTTTATACACTTGTAAAATAATAGTTTATGTCTTGTTCTCTGTGCCTGACCTTCTATTAGCTTTTTTGGGTGCCACTGCATTTTGAGCCAATGACTTCAGAGAACTGGTGATAGCTATGAGATCTGTTACAGTTGTAATGTCCATTTCCAAGTTCACTATTATGCAGGCACATTCCGGTTATTTTTCATAGATTCAGGATCTTCCATTTATGTACATTAAGGTTCATCTGTCGCCCTTTTGACCACTCATTCAGTCATTTATTTTCTTCTGGTGTTGCTCATCATGAGAGTGGCATTTGATCAAGAGAGCATAGTATCTTCAAACTGGACAGTTTCCCCATTTATACTTTACTCCAGGTCACTAATGAGTGAAACTGACTTCAGCAATGATCCTAGGGGAATTCCACTGCTGACTTTTCATCCTGAATAACTGCTTCCTGTTCTTTAATTAGACTTCTGTCTATAGCAAGAGCCTTTGCTGTTGAGCCTTACCAAATGCTTTCTGAAAATCCAAGTATGCTGTTTCCACTGTGTTTCCTTTATCCCTTTGCATATTTTCACCAGTAAAGAACTCCCATCAGGTGAGGCAGGATTGTGATTTATAGAAGTCATGTTGACTCTTTTCCAACAGATTGTCTTTATCCAGGTACTTAGTGATCTTAATTATAGACTCAGCGGCTTACAGGATGTTGAAGTAGACTCACCTGCCTATAGTTCCTGTGGCACACCCTAGAGCGCCATTTCATCTATGCGCTATTCCTAAAACACAAAATCATGAAAACACGTTACCGCTGGAAAAAGCAAGTCATTATTAGGTGCCCAAAGAACTCTGAAATCCTTTTGCTTTCATTTTTTAAATCCTCAGACTACCTACTAGTTCCCTAACTTTATTTTTAGTCTGTGTCCTCAGCACAGGGCTTGTAGAGCAAGTAAATGCCAAAAGTGAATTTTACAACCTCACTATAGAAGTATGACAAGAGGCTTTGGTAATGGAGGTGTATGTTAGTCACTTAGCAATAATAGCACTGTTGAGAAGTAGAACATAACATCCAATTTCTCTATATTTGATTAGTTCTGATAGCCATTGCTTACACAAATGAACCGTGTTGACCAGGATGGTAACAGAATAATGTACTGCTGTTGGCTGAGGTGCTACATCAGCATAAAAAGCATTTAATCTCTTTGGACATATCGGCAAATAGGTAGCAATTCTTCCCATTACTGTCTGAAAAGCTGTCTTGTGTTGCATGGAACATAACTAATCACCTCATTTTCATGTCACCTTCTAGTGACTTGAAGCTTAACACATCATTTGAAAAGTTAGCTTGTCTGAAGGTGTGTGTGCGCTCATTAGCTGCTACTGAAGCAAATTGGTAAAGATGTTACCTTTGACATACAGTATTTTATGTGAAGGCATGAAATAAGATTAATCATATTCTTCACCTCAGTGCTGCAGTAACATACTGGCTACTAGCATACTTAGAATCACACTTAAGAAATCAGAGTACTAATAATTAAAATGTTAGTAGGTCAAGAAATTCAATTTTGTTTTCTTTTAAATCTGTGAAGTAAACTTATGGAGATAAATGTCTTCTGTTAATAAGATTTCAGAGCTAAATGATTTGGCTCTATAAACTTACCAGGACCAGGCAAAAATGTGCTATTCCATTGTGTAGTTAGGAGTTACCTGGAAGTTATGAAACCTGTGAATTTTATTTTTTATCTAGTAATAGATAAAAACTATCTGAAATAATCACTGACATTGTGTGTTCTCCAAGTCTACTGAAGTGCAAAATAAAATGGGGGTTTGTAAATTCTCTTTTGTGGTTTCAATTTGCATTGCAATGGACTAGAAAGAGGAACACATGATCTGTTACCTTTTCTCAGTGAAAGTGCTGATTAAATTCCTTCAGTGGGAACAAAAACATTGATTTGGTCTTGCCTCTAGGATTAGTCTTCAGAACAACAATTAACATGAGTTGCTACAACCAAGTTACTCAGTATCACTCAGATCAGAACACTGGATTGTGGAAAAGACACTTGAGCTGCATAGAATAAACAAACAATTTGATTAGCTGCCGAATCATTGAAAGAGCTATTAGCTAAATTGTGAGAAGCTGAGGGTGTGGTCTGCAGCTCTGTATCCCCTACGTTATGCTGAGCAGCAGCCTTTACATTATGCTGAGCAGCAGCCTTCAAACGCCTGCCCATATAACAAGAGGATTAACAGCTCAAGCTCAAAGCACTGCTGCGCTTAAGCTAGGGATTTTTACTTATGGGTAAAATTGTGATTAGCAAAATCAGATTTATGGTTAATGTGGATGCGATGGTATACCATTACTTTTGGGCAATGGTGATTTTAATATTAGAGATGTGCAGAGTTTTAAAATTTATGAAGTCAGTGTTCCATACACAGCTCTTGCACAGCTTGGAATTCATTCTAAGTGGAAATCTGCCTCTGTGTGGGAGGGACTGTAGAGAGCTTAGGCTTCGCTTGTATTTAAAGCCGATGTTTTAAGAGATGACGTAAGAAGCAATAGCTGCTAGGGAAGGAAAACTTGTTGTGAACTCAAGACCAGATGAGATGGCAGTAAGAATGTGCTTGACAAAAAGAAAAGAGGCCAATACATTGAAAAATAGGTATGTAGGAATGTATCTACTGACTCTGTGTAGTCTCCACCTGCACTGGTACACTGTAATGAGTGCTCCTGGACTACTGAAGCCAAGCCATGAGACAATTAATCGAATAATGAGCTTGGATATGTGTTTGTCCTTCACAATGCCTCCACACAATATGTTTGCTCTGTGCAAACATGACTGAAGTAAGCTGAATGTATGAAGCCAAACAGAGTACTTCCAGTAACTTAAGATTTTAGTTCTTCTTCAGTCTGTCATAGTGTATGTTTACACATAAGTTCTGCATACATATGCAATGACGGCATCTTCTGGAAAATGAAAAAGTCTCCTTCAGCCTCTGCTTTCTTCTGGAAATTAAGAAGTAATTCCTACAATCAGAAATGCTTCTATTTTTAAAAACATACTGACTATGCATGCAGCTAACAGCAAAAATTTAATTTAGTATAGGAAAACAGAAATTTTTTATGTCACTATCATTCTAAGACACTGTGACTGAATGGGACTGAAATGTATTCATACTTAATTTATTTTTAAAAAAAGATATTGCAAACACATTTGTATAAAGTGTTCTGTTTATGACAGATTCCCTAGAAAAATAAATTACTAATGGATAAATTATTTATCATTATAATTATCTCATGTTGCACTGTATAATACTGGATAAAGAGAAGTACTTCAGGGGCAAATCCAGTCTCACTGTAAATCAGTAATGCTCTAAAGTCAACAGAACAGATTATTCCTACTCAGGAAGGGCTCTGCTGTGCTCATTTGATGCCATTATTTACCAGACTCTGAGCATTGATCTGTAAAGGACCCAGAGTCAGAACTATTTGAAATCAGGGCATCACAGGGAGATTGAGTTTGGCAGAGTCCTCTGGAGATCATCTAATCCAACCTCTCCCTGCTCAACAGGGCCAGCTAGAGCCAGTTGCCCCGGTCTATGTCCTGTCAGGTTTTTAATATCTCCATAGATGGGCCTCAACATCCTGACTGTTTAACCTGCTTCAGTGTTTGACCATTCTCACAGTAAAAGCAAACAAACAAACAAACAAAACTTTATTCTTGCATTCAGATGGAATTTCTTGTGTTTTAATTTGTTGCTATTGCCTCATTGCCGCTTGTCCTCACAGTGGGCACCACTAAGGAGAGTCTGGCTCCTTTGTGTTTATTCCCTCCCATCAGACATTTATGCACAATTATAAGATCCCCCTGAGCCTTCTCTTCTGCAGCTGAGCAGTCTCAGCTCTCTCAAAGTCTCCTTGTAGGTCAGATGCTCCAGTCCCTTAGTCATCATTGCCCTGCACTGGACTCACTCCATTAAGTCCAGGTCTTTTTAAGAGTGGGTAGCCCAGCACTGGACACAGCACCCTATATGCCAGCTGAACATGAACCAGCAGTGTGTCCAGGTAGCCAAGGCCAACGGCATCCTGGCCTGCATCAGGAATAGTGTGGCCAGCAGGAGTAGGGAAGTGATTGTCCCACTGTACTTGACACTGGTGAGGCCACACATTGAGCACTTTGTTCAGTTTTGGGCACTGCATTATAAGAAAGACATTGAGGTGCTGGAGAGGGTCCATAGAAGGGCTACAGAGCTGGTGAAAGGTATTGAGAATAAGTCTTATGAGGAGCGGCTGAGGGACTTGGGGTTCTTTAGTCTGAAGAAAAGGAGGCTGAAGGGTCACTTTATCACTCTCTACAACTACCTGGAATAGGGTATTAGAGAGGTGAGTAAAGGTCTCATCTCACAAGGTACAACCAATAGCACAAGGTGAAATGGAGTCAGGTTATACCAGGGGAAGTTTAGGTTTGACTTTAGGAAAACCTTATATTCTGAAGGGATTATTAAAGACTGGAACAGGCTGCCCAGGGAAGTGGTGGAATCACCATCCTTGGATATGTTTAAAAGCCATCCAGATATGGTGCTCAAGGGCCTGGTTTAGAAGAGGACATGATAGACTTACTTAACAGTTGGACTCAATGATCTTAAAAGTCTTTTGCAACCATAACAATTCTGTGATTCTCTGTGTCTCTGCAGTGCTGAGTGGAGAGGAAGGATCAGGTCCCTCAACCTGCTGGTAATGCTCTATAAACTTACCAGGGACCAGCCAAAAATGTGCTATTCCATTGTGTAGTTAGGAGTCACCTGGAAGTTATAAAACCTGTGACTCTGCCTAATGCAGCCCAGGAGGCTGCTGGCTTTTGCCATGAGAATTCATTGCTATCTCATGGTCAACTAATTTTCTACCAGGAGCATCAGGTCCTTTTCCACCAAGCTGCTTTACAGCTAGTAGACTCCCAGCATGTCCACATGGTACTTGGGGCTTTTCCTCCAAAGGGGCAGGACTTTGTACTTCTCCCTTTTGACCTTCATGAGGTTCCTGTTCAGCCCAGCTCTCCAGCCTTTTGAGGCCTCTGGATGGCAGCACATCCATCTGATGTATCAGACTCTCCTCCCAGTTTTGTATCATCTGCTAAGTTGGCGAGGGTGCACTCTGTCCCAGTGTCTGGGTCATCAATGAAGGTCATAGGCCCCTGTACTGACACTTGAGATATACCACCAGTGAAATTAGAAGTCATACAGACAGAATCAGAAGTTGCTTGCAATTTCTGTGACAAGTAGCTTCCTTAGTTTTGAGGTGGGTATTTCAACTTGAATCACTTGGTAATTCAAGTTCCAAGTTACATCAACATTCTCACGATCATCTTTTTCAACAGTCTGTAAAGTTGTTTATTTGCTGTTATGTTCATCTCATCCTTGACAACTGGTTTTAAAATACTTTTTTCCATAAAGCTCAACTATGTTAACTTTATGGTAAATCTAACATTGCAGGAAAATGTATCATTATATATTTTTAAAGTTTTGTCTTTTCAGTATTTTAAAAACTCATCTGATCAATTTCACTTAATTTTAGCCTCTTAAACCTAGGCACTAAGTTGAACATAGTTTCTAGGCTTGTTCCTCGGTCAGTAGAAATAGAAAAGATTATTACGTCTGTCTTAAACACTTTCTTAATAGATAATGGAAAAATGGAAGTAGGTGTTTAGAGTTACCTGTTTCTTCCCACAGATGACAGAAGGAGCCTAAGCAGTTCACTCAGGGTAGATAACTAACTCTCAGATGTCTGAAGCTGGGTTATGTGGATTGCATCCCATATCTTTGCTTTGTTTGTTTAGCTATTCCTTAATATAAGCACTTTAGAATCATGTCCTTTTATGGTGAAAAGAGATGCTGATAAGGAAAAAGCAGGGAATATAGAAAAACCCTATATGCACGGAGTTATGTTTAAGAGAGTCACAAATACAACATCTCATTTCACTACACCACTGTAGTAAAGAAAGATTTCTTATACTGCACAGATACAAAAATAACTTTCTGAATCTTCATTCTGATTTTTTTTCCACCCTCATAAAAGTCAATGGCCTTTAAATTAATTCTGTGTTTTAACAAGGCTTCAAGCCCTGATCCTTCAAGCTGCTTTACATTAATATTAGGTTATACCTAAATGGCTTCCAGGAAAAAGATCTAAATGCCGATATCTGAATTTCCAGTTATTGAAAAGTTATATGTGTTCTAGAAGAAGATGGAAACAGAAACCATAAGAACTGCTGTTTCTATGTAGTCAGATTTAAATAAAAGTAATTTGCAAGCAGTTTGTGTTTGGTACTGTGGATATAGCTCATATTTAGCATGTCACTTCAGTGTTATATTGTAGGATATTGCTATGTTTTTACTTATTTCTGAAGAAAGCATACTCCATTGTAATGTAGAATTCATATTAGTGCCACTAGTAGTTTTTAAACAATTTCAATGAATACATCTTGTAACTAGTATTATTGTCATTTCTAGGAAGAGTTGCTGTTCTTATAGGGAATAAACCAAAACAAAACTATATAAAACAACACAAAACCACAAAGAAAGAATATCTCTAGACAGCAGAATGAGATTTGCCACTTGAAAAGCACGTAGTTTTTTTCTGGCAACATTCTCATTGTCAGGCTGTCTTGCAGGAACGCTAATTACATTGACGTTGTAATCCCACTTATTTTCATTGTAGACGTGCTAAAAAAAACAGATTGTCTTTCAGTGTAACTATATATTGTCTTTCCAGTTTTACTTCCAAAAAAAGGTTTAGATTTGGGTTTGGGTTCCTTTCAGATTTGCTTTTTGGAACTGAGAAATTTTGAGAAGTAGTAATCATTAAGCACATAGATATACATGTCATGAGCTGCCTTCAAATTAGCAGTAGTTGGTTAGCACTTTAAAAAAAAAAAGTTAATGTCAGCATCTAGCTCCTGTAACTAATTCAGATTTCACCTCTCGTGATAGGATTTAGGAAAAGTTATAAAGGAAATCAGTGAGATTTCCTGTTCAATTAGCACCTCTGAAATTAGAATTACCACCAGCCAGCATGTCTGTGACTGTACTTTTGCTTCAGCTGGTCAGTCCAGTTGAGAAGCACAATATGAGCTTTTCAAGTGATGAACCCCATTTTGCAGCACAGGTGTGAACATTCTTTAAATTGCACTTTATTTTCATGAGAATGCTGGCAGTTCCTGGAAATCGTAGTATTAACAGTTTAAGATATATTCATCCACATTAGTTAACAGTTACTAGTGTTTTTAGTACAAGTGTTGCCTTGTGACAGAAAAAAAGACATATCCTTTGGAATGAACTTAGAGAAGAGAAACTACGCTACAATATAATGCATTTGCCACATAGGTAGGTTTTTTGTCTGTGTTGCGTGCTCCATAGACACAAAAAAACTCCCCAAAACAAACTGCGTATTAGTAAAGGCAGATATGTAAATATGAAGTAAATATGAAATCAGTCAAGGAACTCTGAACTAAGTTGTCTGTAGCTTTCTTGAAATCTGGCTCAACTTCCAGAGAATGATGTGTCCCATTAGCAAATTTCCTAAGGTAGCTGGAAAGTTAATGAGTTTTCTTGTATTCTTCAAAGAACATTTCTATCAATACCTGAGAAGAGGAGAAATGCATGGATTGCACAACATTCAGCAGCAGAAAGTAAAAATCCAGTTAGGTTTCTAATTGCATTTTTACATGCCTAAGATACACTTAAATTGTTAATTGGCGTTACACTGTGCTACAACCAATTACAGTGGCTTGAAGTAAAGGAGGTAATTAATAGATCCACAACTGCACAGATGTCCTCCATCTACAGCTGCTCAAGTCCAGATCTACCAGAAAATCTTGGGGTTGGTAAATAGGACTTGGAAGCACGTATCTTTTCATGTTATTGAGACCTAAGATGATGATGAGGATGATGATGATAATATAACAACAACAACAGCAACAACAACAACAATTGTTATGCAGCTGTTAGGGGCTCTGGTTTTGGTGTCTACCATTCTTTAAGAGTCTAAATATTACCACATGTTAATTATTTTGTAGTGAGATTTGAAAACGTCTATGAATTTAACTTCTATAATATAAGTGTACATTAATTCTTGTGAGAAGGTTTTTAGTGTTACTCCACAGTCTCTGTTTTATTCAGATTAGTTTTAGTAGTGTTCAAGTGGCTATGAGCTATGTCAAACTGGTTAATGTTACTACTCAAACATGGTAGAAAAGTTATTTTTCATAGTGCCAACATGAAATGTAAAAATAATTTTTCACATACAGATTAATATATTTCTATATGAGAGCTCAGCAGAGGAGTCTGAGGAACTAAACTCCTTACTGCAATATAATCTTTTAAAAAAGTAGTAATTGCTGCTTGAAAACAAAGTAAAATAAAGGTAATATGTATCAGTGAATTGTTAAGTGCTGTAACTTGAGTAATGGTATAAACTCAGAGAAAGTGTTTTGTATTTGGTGGTTGGACAATGCTGCTTGTCCTTACTGAAAGCACCATGGCAGTTTTCTGCTGTGACTGTGAATTAGCCTTATGGTACAAGTTTTTGCAGACTTCGTTAGTGTACAAAATGCCTCTGGATGACCATCAGAGGAATGTAAATCCCACTCTGGGGACCACAGGCCAGTGTGGGAAAATCCTTATAGTCAGAAAGCTGAAGTCTCTATGTGAAGCAGCAAGAAGAAATAGGAGACAAAGCCTAGTCTAATTAATGCACACATCGGCATTAATTACTGCAATATCAGAGGTCATCTCTAATCCGATTGTGCAGTAGTGAAGTTGACAGTTTGGGACCATCATGCCTCTAAGTTCATG
>NW_010156278.1:0-3172 GCF_000695765.1 Mesitornis unicolor
GTGTGTCAACCACACCACTCAGTTTGGTGTCATTCGCAAACGTGCTGACGGTGCACTCGATCCCACAGCCCACGTTGCTGACAAAGATGTTAAACAGCACCGGTCCCAATACCGATCCCTGGGGAACACCACTCGTCACTGGTCTCCATTTGGACATTGAGCCGTTGACCGCAACTCTCTGCATGCGACCACCCAGCCAATTCCTTATCCAGCGAATGGTCCATCCATCAAATCCACATCTTTCCAGTTTAGTGACCAGGAGGTCATGTGGGACAGTGTTGAATGCTGAGAGGTGAACGCTGTGATTCTTCAGGTGGAGAACTGAGACTCCACTTGAAAAGTGTCTCCACTGGGAGCCAAAGTCACCTTTGTCAAGAATGAAAGATAGGGAGGACATGGACAATCAGCACTTTGAGAAGAAGCTGCAAAGAAGTTGCTGTTTCCCTGCTGAAGGGAGGGAACACCACAGTCTTGCGAACAGCTTGGATCTGCCCAGGAAAGGTTAGGACTTGGCTGTGCCAAGCAGTGCAGCTCCCTGTTCAGAGGAAGTAACCCTGGCAGGATGAAAAATGTAAAGCTGCAGGCCTGAAGACAATGAAACCTGCTCTTGTACAAGAGGAAGAGATCCAATGAGGGCAGAAAACAGGTCTGGAAAAAAGGCTCAAGAAATCATCTCATCTATCTTCCTGCCTTGCTCAACTACTGTTTTCTCAGCCTTCAATTTGCTCCAGGTCAGCCTGGCATTCAGTCTGTCTTAAATGAACTGGACTGGGGGAATTATTTTTAAAATATCTGTCCCTAATGGAACACTCCACAGAAACTCGTGGAGTCAGCACCAACTCCTCATTTAAACCATGACTTGTAAGTCTAATTTTACAGTAAAAGCCCTCTTCATTTTGTATTGCTGCATTCTATTTCAGATTCTCATGGATATATTTGATGTAAAAATGCATCAAATCTGAAAAGCAAAATTAATTAAATTATGATATCTTTTCCAAAATAATGTATTATCTGCAGCTGCCAACAAAAAAATTTAAAACAGATATGAAACTGTGCTGGCAAGTTACATTTAGATGTGCTTTCCTATGCTTTGGGAATTCTACATGCCTGTCCTATGTAAAATGGTGTACAAGACAGGGAAAAATGATAGGGATTAATTTCTTTCCCTCTCCTTCTTTAGAACTTGTCCTGCAAAAGGAAAACTCAAAACTCAAGTCACTATCGAAACTTATTAATAGGATTCACTTACCAAGCTGAGAATCATTAGCCAGTATAACTTCTCTGTATCTTCTGAGTTTTTCCCTCTTCATAAATTCTTTAGTAGCCAGAAGCAGTCAGACACACTGAATACAGGAGAAATTCAAAAAAGACATTTTTCAGTAGCTCCAGAAGCTGTCCTCTGCAACATTCACTTTGTCAACTTCCACAGTTCTGCAAACATTTAAAACTAGCTTTTTTCTGGGGGGGACGGCATATCAAGACATGTCTAATACTTAGTGAGGTAATGCAATTAACAGTCTTATCCAGGGTACTTAGATAATCATGGATCATCTTTGCAAGACTGGGGCCTGGAGAAGATAGAAGGGAAAAATGGGAAGAAGTATGAACTTCAGTAGCTGGAAGCTTCTGACATGGTATAGCAGATATTATTGAAGTTGAGAAGTTGGCAGGTAGATTTGGAACTCAAGGATTTTAAGTTAAAAGCATAATGTGATTTGACAGCACAACACATACTTTCCATTTCTATTCATTGTATCTATTTCTACTCCCCTATTATGAACAGGGGATCCAGGTCAACTGAATATCAGCAGTTCAGACCATCTAATATTTGCTAAAAGGTGGATAAAACAACAAATACTTTCTGTTTTGAACCTGTGTGGGTTTTCTTAGGATTAAAAAAGTGAGAAAGAGATGCTCGCACTGAGAATTGTGATGGTTTCTGAACACGACAGGCACCCACAGAAAGATCTGGCCTTATTTCACCCTAATTTTATGTGAGTGATTCCAAGAAAGCTGGAAGATAAGTTCACTCTCCAAGACTCCTCCTTGAGTTTTAGAAAGCAGGTATTCTTTATTACGCACGGGGAGTCCCCAGGATCATTCCTTGGGAGGACTCCGATTTTTCGTTACAAAGTGATTGTTTATATGTTACCTTTTCATACAAATTCACGAGATAGCTGAGAACTCATTAATATGAAGTGGTGATTCCTCCAAAAATCATTAGCATACAACCCCTCCTATCTTGGCATGTGCCCTACGACCCCCTGGTGGTCTTCAGGGGGTCGTGGGGAGGAAGGCTCATAGTCTTCATCACTGTAAACTTTTCACCTTTCTCCCAGAAGCAGATGTATTTCGTAACTTATTCTGCTAATTGGGCATTATCAGCACTCTTTCTCTAAACATCTTTGGCTACACAACCACAGGATACCTGGACATTCCTCGACAGGGTTAGCAGGAGAAAAAAGGGGTTTCTGTTCAATTGGGGATACCATTTATCTTCACAGAATGTGCTCTGGCCTTCTGCATATCTGTGGGATTGCCGAGTCTGTGACTGAGTTTCACAAAGGTCCTGCAAGCAGCAATTTTAACCCTTTCTCATAAGCATGCAAAAAGACTAAGTGAGGAGACCTATTTAAAAAAAAAACAAACCAAACCCTAAAAAATACGAAACAAAGTGATTCTAAGAAAAAGTCTTTCGCTGGCAATTCGCACAGCTCTCTGAACTCAGTCTCTATAGAACACGAGTTCTCCCTGGTCTAGCGGAGAAAAAACCCTCATGTCTAACTAATTCATTAAAGAATTATTATGCTCATGGCTGACAACGTTAACCACAAAGGGCCGTACCTCAAGATAACCGGCGGCTCTCACAGCACAGCACAGCAACGAAGCAGCAGAGCCGATGGGACGAGCAACGGGGCTGAAGGAAGCCCTGGTCAAGCTCCCGCCGAGATGCGACGAGCGGCAAGACACCGTCTGCCAGGAAGTCACGACACAGCACGCGAGACCGGCGACAGGGACATTACCACAGAAGGCAGGGAGACGCTCTCGTCGCGGAGCGCACGGCACGGAGCGGAGGACGGGGTTCTGCCCCGCGGTGTCCCGGCCCCCGCCCGCGGGCCCGGTCTACCTGCGCGGGCTGCTGGCCCAGCGCACCGCGGAGCGGCTCCCGCTA
>NW_010156279.1:0-31635 GCF_000695765.1 Mesitornis unicolor
TGTGATTCTGTGGTTCTGTGATTCTGTGATGTGAACAGGGCAAATTTTCCCACTGACATTCATCCACTCCCATTTTGAGGGCTCTTTTTAGGTTTTTCTCAGAAAGTTGTTTTGGTTTGTTTTGTTTTTAAGTTCTGTCCATGCAATGCATCAGTCAATATTTTGATGAAACTGAAAAAAAGAGTGGGGAGGGGAAATGGAAGGATTACAGTACTACCTCATTCTGCAGGTCTGGCATGAAGCACAGTGACATTTCTTCTCGAGAGACCTCTGGTGGACTTTCCAAACCAATCAATACATACATCCCTGATGGATGCCTGCCATGCATGCAGACACAGATACCCATGTGCACATTCATATGCTCAATCTGAGCAGCAAAGTCAATCCCTTAGGAAGTGATGAGTGATGTTTCCAAGAGCCCAGATGTAGAGTAAGTGCCTGCACAGATTTTCCTTCATGTTTTGAGATAATAATTTCTTTTCCTGAGAGGCATTTTAGCATTGTATCCATCATTTTCCAGCATGATGGTAGCAAGGGCACAGAGGAGTAGAAGTGAGCTTTGGCCTCTGGTTTCACTTTTCTTCCCAGGCCTCATGAATAGCCAGTCTGAAATTAGACTGTTTCATAAATAAAGGATGTAAAGTTCTATCTCTGTACATCCAAGCTTAACCTAGTTGTAATGAGATTAAAATGCATTCTTGACTTATGTGTTTTATTTATATTGTATTGCCTTTTATCTCCTGTGAAGTTCTGACTTTCCAGGAGAACTGCCAATCATGCATTTACAGTGTGTGATGAGAAAGGCTACTGTTATTTTCAAGGTTTTCTCATAAAAAACACCAGCTACAAAACACGACGGAGAAGAAGAGTATATTATAGTTAAATTATCAAACAAAATACAGAAAAATCCCTGTCTCACTATATCAGGATCGGCTGAAATGACTACTGTAAATTTAGGTTTACAAGTAGTTTTTCAGTTCAAGACTTTTGTCCACCTTAAAATAGTTTGCTTGTACAGAAACCAAGATTTGCCCTCAGTTTTAGAATTTTTTAACTGCATAACATTGAAGCTTATCTTATCAACCTTTTTATATTTGCTACTGGTGGACTACCAAAATGGTGCCTCATAGTCTGGGCAGGGCAAGAAAATGAGTCAGTAGTTTGTCCACGGTTGCAAAGCTGATAGGTGTATGTTCATCATCACCGTGCAGCTCCAATATATGGGTTATGAAACAATACAACAGCACACTGTTCAGTGCATAAACCTGCAAAGGAAATTTATTTCTTCAAAGGCTTGAAATCTAAATGTGATTCAGATTTCAAACCCAGAATATGTAGCCTCGTACTAAATTTGTTCCAAATATGGGGTTCAACCTATGTTCCCTGCCCCAAGCCAATACTGTTTTTACTTCACAGAAATGAAAGGGACTCTGCCAAATGACTCCTGAGGATCTGGATGCTCATATTAAATAATCAGGAATAAATACTCAATAGCAAAATGAAAAGGTATAACCTCTTTTGTTCTATTTGCTTTTCTTTTATGTTCACTTAGCTTTAGATTATGACATATAATTCAAGTATAGTTTGTGCACTTTATTTAAAAAAATATAAAATATCCATTTGGCCAGATTTCAGTATTTATGAAAGAGAGCTGAATAAAGTGTCCTTTCTTTTTGTCTAACAGGATTTTGCATGGCATTTTATGTTTCTAAATGTAATTTTACAATATAGTATTCCTTTATGCATAAATCTGGCGTTTTGATTTTTTGTTATATATGTCTTAATCATCAGAAATAATTTTAACTTTCCTTTGAAATCTCATGCAACCTACTGATCCAATTTCTGTGGTGTTTCATACAGACACAGAATCACTGGTTCATATGAAGTTGTGCCAATTTATTTCCGGAGAGAATTTGGCCAGGAGGAAATTAAGCCAATTTTTCTCCACGTTGTTTTTCTAAACGATCATAATAAAGGGGGGGGGGGAAACCCAATTTTCTTAATCAAACATCAAAGCCTGACTCTCAGTTCTAGTTAAGGCAAAAAAAAATTGTTGTTGTTCAGTAAAGATGAATTCACCCCTGTATAGAGCTCTGTACCTGAACAGTTGTGTGCTGTCTGTATTTCTTTGGTAGGAGGTCTTGCTCCACCTGTGAACAGCCCAAATGATCTTTGAACCTCCTATATTTTTTTCAACACAGCCCATGTGATCTCTCTTCATGTTCAGTCCCCAAGAAAAGTCCTTAAACATAACTTAATAAAACACTCTTCTCTCTGTTTACTTGTGCTTTGGTCATTTCATTCTTTGCCTCTCTGTCTTTTCCCTTCCAGGCATTGCAACCTGCTACATTGCTCCAGGACACCCAGGAGGCACAAACATCTCTCTAGCACAGCGCTCACCTCCCATGGCAGCTGTGACAATCATGGGATGCTACTGGTGTCAGCTCCCAGGGTAAAACCCATCAGCATTCTTCCTGCAGTGCCAGCTGGCACAGTGAAAAGATGTGCAGGATGTGCCATATCATGAAATATCCTTTAGCAAACAAGGCAGCATTATAATATCTATACAAGAAGCGAACTGACTAAATGCCAAAGTCACAAACAGAACAGGATGTGAGGACCTTTGCGCTATACGAACTCCTGGGTATTTTCAGTTATTATTAAGATGAAACCCATCGCTATCACCACTTTGGTCCTGCTTAGGGTGGTTGAAATTTTGCCCTGTTGGTGGGGGTCACACTATATATATACATACATATACTGTGGGGTAAGGGAGAATAGAAAAGAATGCCTAGATATGGAGGAGAGTCGGATGTTCTGTCAGCTGTGTACTGTTTTGTCCAGTGATACCTGAAACCCAACCAGTTGTACCTGCCTTTACAGTTGGATTAGTAAAGTAGGTTTTTTACCCCAGAGCATTTTCTTTTCAAGCATGCTGCCAAAGCAACTTCCAACTTATGTGTGGAAGCATCTGTCTGTCCTCTATTCACTGTCAGAACAATTTACAGTCAAGTGTAGAAAAATCTTCTCCCAGAACAATAAAAAAAAAACCCACCAAACTTCCCTAACTTGACCCGAATCTGGAATTATCACTATAGCAGCCTACAACTTTTCAATAATTGCTCCAAGCACAGAGCTAAAATTAGCTTGCCTGGAAATGTGTTGCAAAACCCCTATATCAGTCCTTCATTTACTAAGGCATTGAAATATTTCCCCAGAAGACAAGGATTCAGAGATGAACAACTGCTCATTCCAGTGAAAAAAAGCCCAACATCTGCTTCATTCTAAAGACACTGGTATTTGCATTTGAAATTACACTTAAATGAAAAGTGTGTTATTTTCTGGCATGAAACCTAGTTCTAAAGATGTTGCAATTCAATGGGCATTCTTTTTCTGGATTCTAATTGTGCTTATAAATTATCTTCCCATTTTGTATGAAATTGTGAAACTTTTTACAGTATCTAAGTGGCAGCATGCCTTATAATGAGCTCTCATAAGATCCTTTCCATTTTTGTAAGACAATCTTTTCAGAAGAATTACTCGTTTTAACTGCTTGTCTGCCAATGTCCTGGTTGTTTGACCATGCACCAAGGAGGAAGAAACATGAAATGGGTTGTATGTCAAGAATGGGACCTTCTGCCCTGACTAACAGCAGGAAATCAGAAAGAATCTCCTCTCCTGCAATCTTGTTCAAAAAGCTGTGTCAAATAGCTACTCTCTTGATTGCCATAAGAAAGCAATGGGAAATGAATGTGAGTGAAAGCCTTTATCTTCTCTGAAACATTTGGAGCACTTCAGCCTTTAAATGGTGGGTACATTAAATACATTCTGTGAAAATATATTTCTTCTCCTTTGTTTCAAACTTGCTGACTGGTCATTTCCTTGATTCTAATTGATTCCTAATTCTGCCATCTGTGCAAAACAATGAAAGTGAATAATCTATGTTTTAATACAGTTTTAAGTTTTCTCTTATACTGTATTAGAACTGATGCCCTCCATTGCCTTCTAAGGTGTTTGCATGTAAAACTGTCAATGCTGGAGTAGCCTAAAAGATTCAGGTAACCCTATGTCCTACATCTGACCATAACAGATGCCTAGGAAAGAGTAGAGGTCACCAGACCTGTATAGAGAAGGCTGATCCAGTAGATGTATTTGTTATGAAAAAATCCACTGATGTCTTTTCTGTAGCCATGGCAAAATACTTGTTCCATGGTTTAGGTCCTGAGGGCTGCAGCAATAAATGGTGTGATTTGTGTTTCTTAATCTCGTGGAGGCAAGAGAGTTCTTTATGGAGACTTTCCTCTCCACCGCTGTCGATGATCGGTGTGCATGACAAATAGTGATTAAAAAGTGTCCTCTGACTTCAGCAACACTTTCCTTAGGGTTTTACTTTCATGTGGGATTTTTCCAGTGAGGTGGAAAGGGATACAAAAAAAAGATTTTGTGCTTTAGCAGCTTAAACACAATTTCCAAGTAATGGCCATTTTTTAATGAGAAAGTGACATACTGTACATACTAAGTCTAGTAGTTGTATTTCTGTGATTGTTTAGTGAATGGATTGATTTTTGTAAGGCTAAAATAAGTTACACAGGAAGAGGATCTCAGTGGTGGTATGCCTATTTTTATATGTTAAGAACTCCTTTATATTTGTCTAGGGCTGTTTGTTCACATGGCATCAAATAAGGCCCTGTCTCCTCCTAATCAATGGTTAGAAAAGAACAGATGGTATCTCGTCTATTGTTATTCCTAGGTATAATTTGTCAAAATCTTTATTTCACCCTTTTTCTGTTCCCTTTTCTGCTGCCTTGTACCTGTTTAGGTTGCCTTACATCTTCATGCTACTTTTACTCTCATTTTTACTTTTTTTTCTTCTTTTCATGCTGCCTTCTCTCCTTTTTTTCTACAAATTATCCTAAATGCACAGGTAATCCAATAATGCATGAGCTTTGAACTTTTGAACTGAAAGTGTATTGTTAATCCTTCAGCTAGAGACAAAACACGCTTCCTAGGTTTTTTTCTGTCCTGAGTGCATAGGCAGTCTGTAGATGAGATTCTTACTGAGATTCTTTCCACTGGGATCTTAGGTGGTGAAAATCAGCATTTTTCTTCTACTGAAGTCAAGGGAACTTAGCGCAATTTGCAGCAGGTAGGAGATGTTAATTTTCTTGCAATTGAATGCACTGTATTTCTAATGCTAGAGGAAGCTTTCAAATACTGATATCCTATAGTTCTTGACAAAACAAACACTGAGAGAAAAATTAGGATCTGAGCAAAATTAGGATCTGATCCTTCTTGTAACACTTTCATTTTAACCCATTCTTTCTACTGCTTTGGCAGTATGAAAAAGGTCTATCCTCTTTCCCCTCCAATCCTCACCCACATTTTGCTCTTAGATGAGCAGACTTAGCCCTCATGTTTAGTCCTGTTTGCACATCAAACAGCCACAAACCCAACGTGATTCCCTGCTGCAGTAATGGAATACACATATGAAGTAATTCTCACAGGTACCTATTGGGTAGGTTGAGGGACTGTAAAGTGGATATTATTAGTTAAGCATTCTTGGATCTGATTTCATCTGGCAAACAGTGAGAGCTTACATTAGTGATCTTGGACCAATGTTAAATAAAGAATTATGCCTGCTGGGGCTATCAGGGTTGAAACAATTTTAAAATTAATTAATCAACTGAATTATTATTTGACACATGTCTGTTATCCTCTTTGTCCTCTTTATAGTGAGTCCTTTGGATAATTGAATTAAGTTTTATATATATTTAACTTACACCAGGAGAACAGATGGATAAAAAAATTAAATGCCACAGTCAGTGAATTTTGTCAATATTTCTACTCTTGACTAGTAACAATCACCACTGTATTGCTTTATTTATTAAAACTTCAAAATAAACCTCCTAGTTTATCAGCTGCTGAGAAATGCTTCATTTAACCTTTCACATTATTTTGAGTAGATAAGTTAACCAAATAGTATTTCTTTTTCCTTTATCACATCTGATTTCAACATATTAATCATCTCCCACATATCTTTCCTGAAGGAGAAAGAATTGACCTTTCAATGTAATATGATTTTATAATTTTGCATCCTTCGATAGAACCGGAATACAGTTAACCCTCTCTGTGGACATGATTCCTCTTCCTCTGATGCTGACAGGGATTTTAGTACCCTATTTTGTAAGGTTAGGACATATGTCAACACAAAGGAATGATAAGTAAAAAAAATCTCTTGCATGTGGAAGTGAAGAACACATTATCTCCCTTAATCAGATCTGGATTTCATGCATTCACCATCTCTTGATCCCACAAGGACTCCTCTGGAGAGATTTGTTTGTGTAGCACAACACAATATTTTTTGAAAGACCTGGTAGATGTATTTCATTCTGAAAATTATTCTTTCTAGTGAGGAAGTAAAATGAAGAGTAAACTATCATTATATGGTCAATCCATTCACTACAAGTGCGTGACAACCTTTTCTCCTTGTCTTTTCAGACAGATGAGCTCAACTGCGTCCGAACATTCTTCCTCTGAGGAAGCCCATTCCTTTATAAAAATGGTATTGGCTCCTAACTTAAGCCCCTTAATCAGGTTAATTTAATTCTATTTGTATCTCTTAACTAATGCTTCTGACCTGAGGTGTGTTAATTTTAGATGGTCTGAGTTGTATCAGAGTCCAGTCTCTGTTGATAATGGTGTGGGGCAACCACGCTCTTAACCCAACTGATTCAATTAGGTGAAGAACACTCCTACGTTAAAAGTTACAAAGTGCTGTGAAGACCTTTTATTAGGCCAGCTTTTCCTCACTGATATGCAGATGTAGTCATATTTCTAGACAGGGTTCCAAATAAGTTATGCTTTGATTTGGAGAGCTGCACCAGATGTCTCTATACTATAAAGTGACGGAGGAGAAAAACCTATATGAATTAATCATTGTCCTGCTCTCCATCCCTCTCAATTTTCTTCCTTTGAAATATTTCTTATTTTTAATTTTGCTATGGTTAGAGTGTGGCAGGAGAAATATATTCTGTGCATGTAAGAGTTGAAGGATGTAGTTTTTAAATAGTTTATGCTTTGAGTACTTTGCTCATCTAAATATACAGTAGTGGCTATACAGAATATTCCTGCAGCTCTTGATGTTATCTTGATTAATACTAACACCTTTTAAAGGGCAGATCACATAACCAGCCCTTGTTTTAATAGGGCAGGTACTTCAATTTATTTTGGCTGCCCTTTTTTTACAATTAATCTCTTGACAGGGGACTACAGCAATGCTTGGATTTTGAGGACTCTCAGATTGATGCTGACTCTCTTCTCTTATCCTTTTTAATTTTTTGATCTATTGATGGACACCATTACATTACAACAAACATTTACTATTGGGACAACTTGATCTTGTTTCAATTTTCTTGTTCTCCTGTAGCAACATAACTATTTTAAAAACAAGCAGCCCAAGCAAGCATAGTGAGAGTTTTTGCTTTGCAGGTAGGGGTAGTTTGCACAGTTTCATCAGTTCTTACAGAATCTTCTCATCATAAAACATCAGATAGAAATGCAGATGTTGCTTTCCAAGCAGGAAAATAACATATCCAGATTTGAGAGGTGATAAATCAAAGCAAAATGGAAGCCGGCCCCATAGATTTTTCTTCCCAAATTAGAAATGTAAGCAAGTTTTCTCCCTAGAGTATAAGCTTCAATTGCTCTGTCTAGAAGTCTCCCATCCTGAAAGGGGACAACATGTACAGGGGTGGTGATGAGGGGAGAGGAGGGGAGGAAACCTTCAGATGGTAATTGTGGTCCTTTTCTTTACTACACGCCAGCTTTGCTTTGGACGAGCATGGATTCCTGCTTCTCTTCAGTATGACAACTGATGAGAAGTCTTATAATCTTGAATATTTGCATAAAATTTTTGGCTAAGTTAACTAATCAACTTACTTCTGATGCCGTTGATTATATCATTGAACAGGTCCATTAGATTTAGATTTACCAAGGCCTGCTGAGTAACTTTGATAATATTTCTCTTGTGGGATGGTTTACCTGGGCAAGCAAGATGCTTTGCCTTGCCTGTCTTTGCCTTCCTGGGAACTTCTGGCACCAGCTGCACCTGCTCCCCCAGAGACAAGGAGAGCAGTAGAGGCAAAGAATCTCCTTCAGGAGCAGAGGACACCTTGCGAGTTCAGGAACTGTTGGGAAGGACTGGGCAACACTCACTCTCAGCCTGGAAGGTGCCATTAGGATTAGCTTTGCAACATGCATATTTGTTGGACATGGTACAGAGAAAAGTTGACTGCTATTCTATTATGTGGCTGTGTTTGCAATGAATTTGATCAGGTTTAACCTATAGCACACTTCTGCTGCTTTAAGGAGTTCTGTATCCAGAAATTGCATTGCCTTGAAGTAATTAATAGTATTTCTTTGGGTGATTGGATAAATAACCAAGTGGCAACTAACATTTTAATCCAAATAACTTTTTATGCATTCTCTTCAATTCCCAGGAGGCCGGAATTACGACAAGTCTTAGAAGCTGGCCAGCTACCTGAATTAGTTCTATTTATGTTATGGTTTAAGGGTTACCAGCCTGAAAGGGAAAGACAGGTGGTGTCTGTAGGACCCTGGAGGGTCAGAGATCAGTGCTGTTCCCTCCCCTTTCCGGTCACAGTCTATAAAAAACCAAGGTTTTTGCGGGCTTTTCCTGGCTTTCCTGGGCTGCTTCCTGTCGCATCTCGGGACGGCTGGGCCTAGCTCCACGTGCTCGGCAGTATCCACCACCATCCGCTCCCTGGCACCACTGCGGTCCCTGGTGACGAGTCACAGCAGTCGCAGCGGCCACGAGGCACTGCTCGGACATTTCCACTCGGGACTACTGGGATCGGGTTTTGTATATAATTATCCTTTGTCCCTTATTAATTCCCTTTTCCTTTCCCCTGTTGTTTTCATTAAACTTGTTACAGTTTTAACTTCCAACCTTGTGCAGAGCAACTTTTTTTTTATTATTCTCTCTCTATTCCCTTCTCTTAATCCTCCCCCTGGGAGAGGTAGGGGCTATAGAGAGAAAAATCCTGCTCGCTCACTCTCTCTCTCTGACCCTTAAACGGAGACAATTTAAAAAAAAGCGGGGCAAAAAAAAAAAAAAAAGCTCAGGGTTTATCATAGCTGCCAATAAGCTTCCCAGCAGACAGCATTGTTCCAAATCACCTAGTACCTCTAGCAAAATAACTTCCAAGAGAGATGTTGCTATATATTTCTAGGCAACTGTTAAACTGGGCAAGAAAAAACAACAACAAAATCAAACCAAAAAAACAGTTCAAAGGTTTGCTACAAGTCAAAAAAAAAGTTAATCGTGAAGAAGAAGCCAGTACTTTCCAAATATAGAGGAATGCACCATAACTTTGCAGAAATCACAACTGCAAATGAAGCACCATTCTCCACAGCTGTGTCAAAACTGCTGTGGCGAAGCTGAAAAGCCTGAAGATGGATTTAGTTGCACACACACACTTTTTTTGTCAGAAGATTCTCAAAGTAACCCCAGTGGTCTTCACTATGGTAAGGTGGTGGGGAAAAACTGGTGTATATTTGTGCTATACTTCAGTAGTTCTTCAGATAAGAGCATAAACTATATCCAGAGGTAACACAGGAATCTCTCTACTTGCTAATTCTTCATTGCCAGAGCCACAACAATGTTTTTCAATTAACATTGAGCCTATTGCATACCACACAGCTGAAACTTGCTGATGTGAGCCATTGGGGTTATCTAGTGCTCCTGATATGGGTGCATCACTTACATATTTGATACCACCTCCTGTCCCAATGTTGAAGACAAAGAAAAAATATTTAGGAGATAAGCCATCAGAAACGAAAAAAATAGCTATGGGAATGTAACAGCACAACAAATCAATCTTGCTTGTGAATGACAGGTATTTATAACCTAAAGCCAACAGAAGACAGAATTCTCAGAATAAGAATGGTGTCACATGGAGGAAAAGAGATCTGCCAAAGGCAGTTTACCATTAGTGAATACTGAGTGGGGTTAGGTGGAGCCAATTCCAAAAACTTATACTTTTAGATTAGAAAAAAAAAAGTGACAAAACTGTTCCTGTGATCATATAATTGTAAAATAGAAAGAAGAATACTGCAGTATACTTTCTTGAGAGGAATTTAGGTGGCCCTGAAAGTGAACTGCCTTTATTCTACTGGTCTTTGAGAATAGTCCATTTGCTTTAGGTCTTTTTGCAAGGCACAGGAGGGAAAAAGTAGCCTAACAGAAGTTGTTAAAACTATTTGAAAAACTATTTCAGCATGTTAATAGTCCAGTGAGGGACGTTATACACAGTCTTGAAAAATAATTTTTACAGCACTCATCCTACACATTGCAGCTGATAGACACTTTAAAACTCTCAGTTTGTGATTCAATTAAATAGAAAACTAGAAGTAAGAGTTTTTGGCAGAGAAACTAAATTATATCAACTATCTGAATCACTTGTCAGGACTCTAGCAGCTGTTTTCCTGAATTCATGGACAGCCAAGGGAAAATTAAAGCTGTGAGAGTTACAAGCTGCTCACCAATTAATCCATTCTGTTACACAGGAATAATCTGAAACTCCCCAACACCCGCTGGAGTGAAAGCTCATTTATGCCAAAAAACTTTCCACAGGCTGGCTTCAATAATCTGCCTGCAAGATTGCACTTGAGTTTCCCTAAAGAGGGTACTAGGATCTGATATTGACAGTGAGCTGATTTGTCTCTTCAAATTGTATTCCACTGCTGATGAGTATGGGGAGCAATGAGGGAGTTGTTGACTCAGTCAGGGGAACAGGCTGCGTCTTCAGGAGAGGGGATGGAGTGAGAAAGAGGAAGGAGAAGCAAGTGTTGAGGTCCTTCTGAAAGCAGGAACTCCTAACTCTGAATTTGTGCCATTAACTACACTAATCCACTGGGTGCCCATGAGATATCCACCCAGCCCATTGCTACTGTAGACCCCAAGGTCAAAATATCTACATCATTGTTAGCGGTGCTCTAAGGGAAGGTGTCTTCCTTTAGGCAGTTGTTCTATCACCCAGTGACCCTTGGGAAGAGGGAAGGAGACTCGCAGTGAATGCTAGATGACAAACACTGCAAGCACCACAGCTCCAGCAAGACCATGACAATCACAACAAATGGGGAGTAAGCTTCAGGACCAGAACAATGGGTGAGATCCTCCAGTAAAGACGACCACTGAGGAAAGAGGGCTGTTCCTAGCAAACTCCCCAATTTATACTGAGTGTGACATTTGTGGTATGGATACTTCTGTTGGCCAGCTTAGGTCATCTGCCCTGGCTTTTGCTCGCTCCTCCTAGCTTCTGCACCTGGCTGAAGAAAAACTGCTAAAGACCTTCATCACTATGGCAACCTGCATACCAGTGTTGGCCAAAAAACTAAACTAAAGTGTCTTATCAGTTTAATTCCCATCAACTGAAATGCTGCAGTCTTCTCAAAAATGCAGCTTTCCTGAATAGAAAATTGAGTCTGTGATTCTATCTCAGTGAAACCAGGACAGACTGCTATGGAGTTTTTGACTTTATGAGCTAGGGCTTACCCTGAATGGGGGTAAAGGACCATTGAATTCCAACATGGGGCAACTGTTCCATGAAATGCAATGAGATAACCTGTACAGATCTCAAAGCTTCGGTAATGAGTAGCTTACCCTGGTTTCTAGAAGTAATCTGTGTACCAAGGATAATTATTCCAGCAACATAAACAAGATTTCTTCAATACCTACTGAATTCTAAGCACCTTGAATTCAGCTGAAGCCCAGTGAAAATTGCCTTCAGCAATAGCTTCAGAAAACCAGCAATTAAAGTTAGGGACCTATATATACAAATATATATGGTTTTGATCACCTTTAATGACTGTATACAAATACAGTTTCATATTTTCCCCTCTGCATAGAATATACCATATCTGAGCATGATTCATACCTACCAAAAGCTCTCCAACGCCTTCAGCAGTTTAAAGGAGTATTTCAGCTGCATAAATCATAAGAAATATCTTTGTCATAAGTGATTCTCTTAAATTATGTTGTGTTTTCTTCTTGCACACGTGTTGTAGCAAAAACATGCTGAATGCTGGTAATTATCAGCTGATACACAGACCATAAAGATCTGCTGTGATATTTTGATATTTTCCTAATGTATACCAAACAACAGGTTACCACAAATTTACTATGCACAGAACAGAAATTTAAAGCTACAGTTGCTTTCAAGACTCTGTTCCTGCAATAAATCTGGGGCTTCCAGGGGCCTAATTACATATTTCAAATGAGGCATACACTTATATGCCTTGCCAAGTCAAACCTTTTTCTCTAAGCTCTCTTGCTAGCTATTTTTACCCATTTTCTAGCATAATGCAAAATAGATCTCCCACTTGGGTGCTCTGATATACAGTGAATAATTAGAGCTGAATGAAAAATAGAAACATTTTTCAGGAAAAATGTCATGTGTGTGTCCCCCTGCTTCATCTCATAATATTCCAACAAGCAACAACAGCAATAAAATTAGCATTTATAATAACAGAAATGTAAACCAATATACAAGAATGTAAAACAACTAATAGTAACAATGCAGAAACTACTTTTAATTACCTTCACCTTAAGTAAATTATTGGTTCTGTAAATATGGCTATTAATTTACACAAGATAATTCATTAGATAAAGTATATTTACTCAGTGGGAGCAGTGGTGTCAGAATCTGTCCCCAGTGGGTTGGCATTCTAAATCAATTTGCTGACTGCCTGTACTGGTAGCATTTTAAATGTAGGTTTAGTGTAGGTTTAGAGTAAATAAGCGAGCAAGTGAATACTTTGTAATAACTGAAGACTGCTTGCTGATGTCAACCTTGTTTTTATTTTCCATTATGATGTATGCATTCAGAGAAAGTTTGGGGAAAAAAAAGGAAGTAAATCAGTAACATTCTATTCCATTTATTATTTTAGTAACTTATAATGGATATCCGATATGGATATATAAGTGTACAGTTGTTAGCTCTGACATAAAGTTACCATAAATAAAATACAAAATTGTATGAAAATACACATAATAAAACTTTGGGGGTTTTAATCCACTGTTTTTTCTGGCTTGGTTCAAACCTTTCCAGGCAACATCACATTACTGCGTTCTCCAATCATTAATAAACAATAAGAGAGAGAGACTGTTTTAGAAAACAATGATATTGTATACTGATAAGCAAAGAAGCATATCTTGCAGGCAGCATAAAATAAACCACTTCAGTTTACCAAAGATTCTGAGACTAAAATTGTGGTATTTCAAACAAACTTTTTTTCATTTTATTTCCTTTTTCTTCCTCTCTTTCTCTCCCTCTTTTCTCTTTCTCTGTTTTTTCTCTCTTTCTCACTCACCCACTCTCTTTTTTTGCCTTTTCTCTTCCCTTGTGTCCTTCTGAGAAAGTTGATTGTCTATGGAGAAGAATTCATAAAGGACATTTAACATTCTACAGTACAATTCCCAAACATTCTTGTACAAGTTGACCTTGTAGTACATTTGACAGATTTTTCTATGGAGGTTGTTTTACACAGCTGTGGCAGTGAACCTAGTTCTTAGTTTCTTATTAGAATAATAATCCCACTTCTAAGTGGATAATCTATAAGAATGGAAAATGAGTAGCTTACCATAGCAATGAAGAAACTGGATTTTGGCTCAGAAAATTAACAGCACTTCTGTTACTACCTTCATACTATGACTGCCAGTTAAAACAGACAACTGATAGTGAATATATATTGAAATTATTGTAAACGGTTGTGCTTAGCTGACTGACTCTCAAAGATAGAGCAAAAAGCTTAAAGCTAGGAAAGTTACAGCAAGGAAAAAAATCAAGAAAAGAAAATAAAGTGAGTTCAAAAGGTGAGAAAACAAAGGATGATGGGCAAGAAACTGGTTGGAAAGGGATGGCACCTTAATAGGCACATTGACATTTTAGAAGACGGGGATGTTTGCCAAGGTTAGTGTTAAGGAGGGTTGTCAAAGTTCATTTTTCCTTTGTTCTTTTATCTTGTTCTGTCACTATGTTCAGGTGCAAAATGATGTCAAAGAATATATTGAATAACTGGTTCCAGAGCAGCTGAGTAACTGAATAGTGTGTCCAGTGCTTCCTCCATTCTTTCCCTCCTCTCCTCCAATCCTTTATTTTAATCCATTTACTGTGTTTCTGATTCTTTTTCATTTGTTTTACATTGTTGTATCTTTAACTGTATTTCTTATTTGCTCTCTTTTAAATTGCTTTTTTACAACCTTATTTTCTCTTCTGCTTTCACTTACAATCTGTATCTGCTCCATTTTCATACTTTCTAGGACTATC
Organism: Mesitornis unicolor; assembly: GCF_000695765.1. Classification (NCBI taxonomy): domain Eukaryota; kingdom Metazoa; phylum Chordata; class Aves; order Mesitornithiformes; family Mesitornithidae; genus Mesitornis; species Mesitornis unicolor. Next base: position 14,349 of record NW_010156279.1, read on the forward strand.
CTCGTAACAGTTGACAATGCATTAATACAACTTCCCAATGTCTTCACTGCTTACTTGTAGCTTCTTTTCTCTAAGCATTCCAGCTTCTTCTGTTACAGTTTTCATGAGGCATTTTAGTTAAATGAAGAATATGGGGACTATTAGCAACTTTCAACAAACTATAGTTGGGTGATTTATTTGATGAAAAAAATATTGTTGGTTTCATACTTTTCACAGATGAAAAAAGCTATAGAAGAGTACATCCATTTGTGGTTTCATGAACCTACAAACCTCCAGAAAACATTCCTAGTCCACACAATGTCCTTGAATGACAGATTTTTGCATTTAAATCTCTTATTTAGAAGAAAGCTATATTAAATAGAAAGTAAATGGAGAACATCTTGTTACCAAAGTTCCTGTGGAGAATCCAATGCATACTTTACTCCAGAAAATACAAAGGGAATAACTTCTGCCTCTGAAATGAGAGCAGCAGCTACCATTGTTTTCAGTAGCTCCATGAACCTGACAGCCCAACAAGTTCCTGCAAAAGCCCTGCCTTATAAACTGCCTTCAGATGGATTGAATCTGGAAGACTGGCAAGTTAGTTCATTGTGGTTTTGGCTTATGAGCAACGATTTTGTGAAAATTTTTTATTTCCTAAGGGAAATTAAGCTGGTGAGGGGTCTGGAGCACAAGTCTTACAAGGAGCAGTTGAGGGAACTGGGATTATTTAGACTGGAGTAAAGGAGACTCATCACACTCCACAGCTACCAGAAAGGAGGTTAGAGCAAGGTTAGGGTCAGTCTCTTCTCCCAAGTAACAAGTGATAGGACAAGAGGAAATGGTCTCAAATTGTTCCAGGAGAGGTTTAGATTAGGTATTAGGAAAAATTTATTCACTGAAAGGGTTATCAGGCATTAGAATGGGCTGCCCAGGGAAGTGGTGAAGACACCATCCCTGGAGGTATTTAAAAGACATGTAGATGAGATGCTTAGAGACATGGTTTAGTAGTGGACAGGTAGTGGACAGACTACTTCCTTCCAATTTCTTTCTGTCTGTGTCTGTGGGATTTGCTTGATATCACAAACATGCAGATAAGGACTGAGGCCAGCACAGAGACAGAGAAACCCAGCCCCTCATGTCTGATCACCCAGCCCTTCTACTAAACCTCTGCAGAGCAGAAGTCACCATGCAGCATCACTAGGAATGCTGCTAGCAGGAAGAAATGATCCAATAGCCCCATCAGCAAACACATAAAACATGTTTACTACTTTTTGAGTGAGGCCAGGCTTATCAAGGCTAAAAAGGTGACAGTGCCTGCTGTCTAAAGTAAGTCATATCAGTGAACACAAGTTACATAAACTGTTCTGCTTTTTATCCTGCTACCCTGTACTACTACAATAACACTACAATGAATATCAGATAGAAAAGCAATATGTCATAGATTATACATGTGGCAGTCTGGCCAGCTAAATCCAGTAGTTTTGAGGAGAGAGAGGCAGGAGAAAGAGGTAGGCTTAAAGTGTTGAGAGACAGAAGTGATGGAAAGCACGGAGGGATTAAGGAGTGAAGAAAGCTAGAAATATTCCTTTGGCGGAGGAGATGTTTTCTTTGTGAGTGTTACATATTTTATGTTTATATTGTCACAACCAGATAGACTGTCTCATATCTGGCAGGTAATGTAAAAAAAATAAATAAATAATTTTTTGTATCACTTTCATTCTGTAAGTTTTCTTTCTACCTTCCTCCCATCCAATTCTTTCCAAAGATTTATTGTCCTCAGTAAAGAATTTATAAAGTTTCGCTGTCCATGTCTCAGAATCATGCTGTGTTGCCTTCTGACCTTGTCTACATTTCAGATACCTGTCAAAATGAGATTTTATCGTAGAGAACAAGACTTGATTCTTCTGTCTGAAAGCAATTTAGGGAGGGGTGAGGGTTTTAATCATATTGCATGGTGGAATGTTTTTGGAGTGTGTTGCAAAGTGTGTCTATCATGAAACTTGCACCAAATTCTCCTCTTCCTGTTCAGCATTTGAAAAAATCTGTCAGTTGCCCCTATAGGGCAGCTATTTTAGAAACACAGATAGTAAATTTTGGATGTTTCACAGCTTTGGCTCCACAGATGTAAACAATTGTTTTGAGACATTGATGGGCTTTTTTACACTCTACAGGGAACTGGCACTATCGTTGGCTTTTTTGAGTAACATCCATTTTGGATTAAAGAAAGGGCATCTTTATATAAGTGAAGAATTTACCATTCTGCAGCTGTTTTCATCCTGTAGCTCAAATGACTGACAGTCAGATATACAGGAATGTAGACACAGGTGTATACATTCACATACTTATCCATGAGATGCAGCCATGGCGCAAGTCTCGAAATATTGCACAATGAATAGTATATATAGTCTGTATCCTGTTATATTACCCATTTTATCCCAAGACTTATTGAAATAACCTGGAATATTTTTAAAAGCACTCATTTTATAAACCAATATGAAGTAGGATTTCTCCCTTTCATTACATGACCAATACTGAGGATATCTCAATGATCTCGTTTCCTTCCATATTTAGAGATGTCATTTAAAGGTGTTTCATATTCTTTAATTCTTAAGCTTCCCTCAGAGCTATGAACAATTAGACTCCTTGGCAAAATCCTGATCTACTCATCATGAAATTTTGACACGAATTTTAACATACTTATAATTTTATCCATGGTGACAAAAGCATCTAACTTACAAGTGAAAGAATAAATTAAATAATTCCAATCTCAGTCAAAAATAAAACCCCAACAACAAAAACAAACAAACAAAAAACCCCAAACAAACACGAAACCGACCAACTAAAACCTTGTCTGAATATCTCTGAGATATTTTGTGACCCTGAGAGGTAGCATGGGCAGAATGGAAAGCAGTAAGAAATGCAAGAAAAACTTCATCCAACTTTATATTTTCCTGATCTATTTAACTCTTGGTTTGGCCCCTCGGATCAACATCACATCACAAAAACTTTTATATTCTAGCACACCATCAACAATTTTTTGTTTTATAATTTGCTATATTAGGATTACCTCCAGGGGATTTATCAAATAGAGGTACAAAAGGTCACCAAGGAAGACTGATACGTCACAGTGAGAAAACACATGTTCCTCATAGGTCTTTAAGCCAGTAAAACAAAAATGTGTTAAGAAACAAAACTTGGATGTTGAAACAGACTGAAAGTAGCACAGAAAATGGTAGTCAAGTTTAAGTCAAGGGGTACAATCAAAAAGACACCAGATGAGAACATATACCTTGTTCCACTACTTCCTTCTGACTTTATGAATAAGCCAACATGTGCTTGTCTTCAAAACCTTTAGGTAAAAATAATATTTTGCGTTTGTACTTACTTTCCAGTCTATGAATAAACTTTAAAAACTCTGGTGAAACTGCACTGCATCCTTTGAGATGTTTGACGGACATATTTTACAGATAAGAAAACTGCAGTTCAGTGAATTAATTGATGTGGTCAAGACCATGTGACTGACATTGACAAAAGTATGGCAAAAAATCCAAAACTTTTGCTTTAAGCATAAGCAAAAAAAAAAAAAAAAAGTTTATAGGAAACAAGAAAAAAACAGTTCAAACCATGTGATAACTTTCGTGACCACCAAGGTTGAATTGTGGAAGATATACTATTTACCTGTCCAAAACAGATAACTCTTTAAGCTACTACATTATTATTGCTTTTTTTTTTTTAGAATATAAATATACACTTGTAGTTTTATGGTGATATAATATACTACTTTATAAGAGGAGTGCTTATCTGGGCAATTTGAAACAGAAGGGTCAAATAATAGTGGTTAAGTAGTCATTCAATTCCACTGCAAATGAAAAATTTCTAAAAACATTTCTTCCTAGTTTCTCCTGAGACGTTTGTCTGTCTAAGTATTAGATCTGCAAGTAACATATTAGAGGGCTGGTGCTAATTTTCATCACAGCTTGTTGACTAGAATAATTTGAAACACACCCTGAAGCAATAATGCATCATGATTTCCTTCTGTCCCATTTTCTTCTTAATACTGGTCATTCAGTATTTTAAGTGTCTCTGCATGTCCCGCCTGTATAAAAGTGGGAACCCCTATGTACTTTTTAAAAAAGCCATGTTTTTTACATGCTTAGTCATCTGCACGTCTTCTATACGAGAACTAAGAAACAAAGATAAGTGATATGATGAAAATGTAAACCAAGCATTCAGTGGGATATTGATACAGGCAATTTTATTGTTTATAATTACTATTAATTATTATTGAAAATAATTATTTATAATTACATGGTTTATAATTATTTTAAACAAAATGTACACCGAATAACTCTAGACAAAGACTTTTAGTGCCATTATAATAATAAAATTATAGTCTGGGCTACAGTTAGCTAAACTCTAACAACAGCCCATGTCAACCTCATGAAATTCAACAAGGCCAAGTGCAAGGTCCTGCACCTGGGTCAGGGCAATCCCAAGCACAGATACAGGCTGGGTGGAGAATGGCTGAAGAGCAGTCCTGAGGAGAAGGACTTGGGCGTGTCAGTCGATGGAAAACTCAACATGAACTGGCAATGTGCACTTATAGCCCAGAAGGCCAACCGCATCCTGGGCTGCATCAAAAGAAGTCTGGTCAGCAGGGCGAGGGAGATGATTCTGTCCCTCTACTCTGCTCTGATAAGACCCTACCTGGAGTACTGTGTCCAGCTCTGGGGTCTCCAACATAAGAAGGACATCGAGCTGTTGGAGCAGGTCCAGAGGAAGGCCATGAAGATGACCAGAGGGCTGGACCACATCCCCATAGGGACTTGCTGAGACAGTTGAGACTGTTCAGCCTGGAGAAGGTTTTGAGGAGAAGTTATTGTGGTCTTCCAAGGCAGGTAGTGATAGAATGAGGTGTAATGGCTTTAAACTTGAAAAGGGTATATTTAGATTAGATATTAGGAATAAATTGTTTACTGTGAGGGTGGTGAGACACTGGAACAGGTTGCCCAGGGAAGTTGTGGGTTCCTCCGCCCCAAAAGTGTTCAAGGCCAGGTTGGATAGGGCTTTGAGCAACGTGGTCTAGTGGGAGGTGTCCCTGCCCATGTCAGAAGGGGTGGACTGGATGACCTTCAAGGTCCCTTCCAACCTAAACCGTTCTATGATTCTATGAATACCTCTGCACACTCACCCCGTCCTACATCTCCCTAGCAAGAAATACCTGGTATAAAAGAGCCTGAACGTAGTAAGCAAAAGTACATCGTAAACTGAATATATTTTTTAACAAATAAATATGTTTCATAATTCATTGCCATTTATTGAACTTCCAGATCTGCTATGCTTAAACAGACAGAACTATTTGCCTCTGAATGTTTTCCTATTTGTTTCATTGGTGCTGCTTATTATACAAGAGAACTCGGTAGAAAAAGGGTGGCAGAATCGAGGCTACGTAATTTTCAGTAGAAGATTTGTAGGATTTCCTATTCAGTATCTAATCAGTACTCTAACTCAGTGTCAGCTTTCAGCCTAATTGAGACAGCAGTGGACACTTTTTTGGTGTTAAAGTTCACATTTAAAGTGAAATAGTACATATATTGTTCCACATTCTCAAGTGCAACAACCATATCAGCAATTTCTGTCATACTTTGGCAAAAGGATGGGGATGAATTAAATTTATTTCAACACGGAATACTTTTGCAATCCCAGTTCTTACTCAGAAAATAAAAACATATTGCTAAACATCTTGGGAAATCACCTAAAATGTACTTCCATCCTGGAGTCTAGAGTCACAGTCACAGTTGCCAAGTAACTACTTTTTCAATATATAATAGATCTGATTATGATCATTCTTCTTTGTGGATAACTGGAAAGAAATGGAGGAATACCTTTTCTGGAGGTTCACTGTAAATACAGCATGCTGAGTAGTCTTAGTCTTTTTTTTTTTTCAAATCAATGGGAACTAGGCCAAATGGTAAAAACAACTGACAAAAGAGGTGTTGCACAAACTATATATTTAAATTCAAGCTACATTGTTCTTTGGACCCTGAACTACAAGACAGCATTTCCTCCCTGTGACCTCCTTGGTCTGAATGAATGGTAAATGAAGGGTTTTAGAATCAGCCAGAAAATGGTATTTCCTTCCCACATATATATTGGAACTCCAAGAAACCTTTCAAAAAATTGCCAGGGAATAGAATAATAAAGAAAATATTTTATTCCCATATTGACTTTTCTGCTACACAACACAGGAATGTTTATGGGGGAAAGATACATTTTAAAAGGAAAAACTAAATCAAGGAGTAATGGGAGAAGTAATTTTTTTCTCGCTTTAGCATGCTGACCATCTGGCCAACATGCATTCCTGTCTTATACAAATAGGGAACTGTCATTCAGTTTCTGAGGCACTAGTGATATGGAATTAAAAAAGAAATCAACAGTAGGACATCACAGTAAGTCAATAACTTCTTCCATCAAGCAAGTTGTGATTTTGCTATCTCTCTCATAAATCAATTTAGCTGTGTGTCCCGTTTTGCTGAGCAATGCTGTAAAATAGTTCCATATGCAATCACTAATAAGAGTACAGCTCTGAAGAGTGCAAAGATAACAAAAGACAGGCAAAGGAAAGTCAACATTTTCTTCATAAAAATTATGTAGGTTTTTATATATATAGATAAAGGTAATAAAATAGTATTTTGAAGGATGAAGATAAGTCATATGAGTTAAGAGTTAAAATAATCCAGAACATTTTTTTCTTTTATATTTTTGTTTTAAGGAGATGTAGGAATTCAACATTAATGTCTTCTTTCAGTAGAAGGAATTAATGTTATATATATGTCTTTTTACTTTTTTGACAATATGTTACTTCCCTGGAGGTTTACATGATTTTTTCATTATGCTGTATCTGGCAGCCATTGTATCTCTGACAAAACAATGTTAAACTGCTAATTACCATGAGTGGTATTTAAATAAGCTGATCTGATCTGTTATGTTTCAGTCCCTTCTTTCTGAGGCACAAGCTGAACATCAGACTGCTCCATTCTTTCAATGCCATATGTATTCCCTTAATTGTTCCACTGCGTCTGTCATGCTAACATTTGGACTATGATCTTAAAGGTCATTTCCAACCTAAATGATCATATAATTCTATGCCTTGTATTCATATTTTGCTTGGGTAGAACACATGTGAATACATATATTTATTTTGCAACCATAAATGTGTCTTTTGTAGTGATATATGGAACTTGTCTAATCCAGTTTGACATTCTGTTTGATTCTGTCTTTGTATCACTAAATTCAGTACAATTCCTTTCTTTTGCGCATGTGTTGAGGTGGACAGAAGGAAATGAGAGGAGAAAAAATGGGCAATAAAAAGAAGAATAGCGAAAATTTAAAGCTATTTCCAATCATTAATACTTCCTGGTAACATTTCGTTCCCCAGAGAGATATGAACAACACAAGTGTTCTGATTAACATCAAGAATATTTCAAGCAGCATTATTTACAAAAGTATGGAGGGATGACATCGCATAGTAATGAAGTATCATAAAATCATCAGTGTTGATATGGAAAAAGTATTATTGCCCTTCTTTCCTTAAAATAATAATTCCTGTATTATTTTTCATTGATCTATTATCATGCCTTGAGACAAAACAAAATAATTTTTCCACAAGAAGCTTTAGACAAAGCTGCAAATGAGAGAGAAAGTTTTCAAGATACAAACTTAAAGCTTGTCTCAGATTTAGGCACTAAAATCAATAAGCTAATTTTAAAGTACAATCTTGTTGGGAACTTTTGATTCTCATTGTTTGAAAAGGCAGAAATTAATTTTGTAGGGGAATTAAAAAGACATTAAAAAAGGATGATGACACCACTTAAATTTCATTATTTTTACCAGGAAACTGAACACAAAAATAATTTTAGTAGCTGTGAATAAACAGCCATCAAAATTCAAGTACAGATGTGAAGACCTGGCTTTTCAGCTTCTCTCTTGTCTAGAACTAACTAGGATGAGCTGCAATTGGACAACACATCCCACACAGTATGTGTATGTTGCAGAGGCATACACGCTTATCCTTATGAGAAGACTTCTATCAGTAAGCCTTTCTTTCCCACCACCTCTCCTCTGTTAGCAATTCCTTACCTAGTAATCAGAGAATTAACTGGTCATTGAAAGAATGGAACAGAAATGTCAGCTTGTTCTCTCCAGAAATTGCATAGTCAGAACATCAGTGTCTTGCAGACCCTCTAGTGCCGGCACACTGCAGTTCCACTAATATACAATAGCAACTTGATTTCCCTCTAACCTCTTCTGAAATCTGCATTGTTGGGTTTTCTTCCAATTGTGTCTACCTTCAAAACTCAAAGAAAATTGTGTAAAAAAGGAAGGAAAATTATTCTAGAGCTGAAGAAAATGTTTCACAGGGAAAATTTAAGAATCCAGCCTGTTTAGTTTAACATAAAGAAAATTATACCCAGTCAAAACGAACTCACTGACCTTAGTTGAGAGGTATTTCGGGGAGGTGTAATATCTGATTGACTTCATAGCAAAGGGTTAAGGGATCCCACAGTACCTGTTGATCTCAAGAACTCTGGATCATTTCACATCAGATTATTTTCTTCTTCCACCTGCCACAGTGAAGTATTCTTCACAATATATTTCCTAATATAAACATATAAATACAGCTGAAACTTATCATCTACATCTCAGTTAGATTTCATCCATTGTTTGTGAATCTCATACCATTACCCATCAGAACACTTTCTTGTGTCGTAGGATGTATATACCACGTTCTCACAATTTTCTTCTCTGATCTGCCATCCCATCATGCACCTCCTAATCAGTTCTGTGAATCACCAGCATAGTTGTGTTTGTGCTAGGTATAATCTCAGGGTTGAACTGGTGGGGTGATGCTGTACAGTGACAGAAATGCTGGCTGTTTCTGTCATGACTACTGTAGCGTTGGGACTTAAATCATGTAAGATGTAGCATTAAATAAATATGTTTATGATAGAAGCTAGACAGAATTCAGCCCTTAATGTTATAGCAGTGCCTCCTACTATAATGATTGTCTGGTACTATAGTGTTACTTGAAAATTATCATCAATAAGAGATAATTTAATCATGTAAGAGACTGAAGGGCTGAGGGAAGACCAAGAACAAAATGTAACATCCTGCTGTAGTCATGATGTTTGTGCTATGTATGGAAAACAATAGTAAACCTCTGGAAGAGACTGAGTCACTTTATGCCAGATATTCCCAAGCTTAACGTTAAACAAGTGTCACTACAGTCAGAGAAGTGCTCCTCTCTCAAATGAGTAGTCCATTTAAGCCTATGTTCTTCTGATATATAATTCTGTATGTTTTTTCACTAACATGGAGATTAAACTTTCAGGCACACCCCATTCAAAGCTCTTCAGAATCTCCTCTGGTCAGAGTGAGCTCACTGAATTATTCGGACACATTAATATGGACACTCTTAACAAGTAGAATTAATGAAAAAAGGAAAGAAATCAAGCTTCTTATTCAGCTAAATTTCTTTCCAACCGTATTTAAATGATAATAGTACTCAGAACTTGAAAGCTTAAGAGCTTAAACATAGCTGTTATGCCACCATTATGGCAACTCTACTAGTTAGAACAGACCAGCTAAGGAGTTTATGGTTTCCATCACTAAGGGATTTTAAGACCAGACTAGCCAGGTATCTGTCTGGAATGGTCCAGATATAGTTGAGTATTTTGCTCTTCACTGGTTATATGGAGAACTCAGTTAAACTAGCTTCAAAGTCTGCTAGGTGCTAAGATTATGTGCTGTGATACTCCCATCATTGTGACAGCTTCTTTTTTATTTTCTTTCAATTTTTTTTGTATCTGGACTCAATTTTCCAAAATATGTTTTCACTTGGGAAATAATCTATAGTTCAAAAAAAATAACTTCCTCATTAAAAAAATACCCGCAAAATAGGTAAAATCAGCTAGTTTGACTGAGATGGTAGTCAGGGTCTGCACAAAGAAATAAGATGAGCCAAAAGACTTAATGCTATATCAGAAATCAGTGAAAATGTGATGAAGAGAAACCAGCTCTTAAGATTATCTACGCTTGAGCTATTTGAGTGTCCAGAACTGTAGGATAGCTGCAATAAGCAGCAGATCAGATGGACTGGAAGAAACTAGTTGGAGTTAGTTGTGCAGTGGATCCCAGAGTCTCACACATCAAAATGCCCAGTCATAGCTTTCTGGCCACCCATTGTCAAGCATTTCTATTTTTTATGACACGTACTTGGAAGAGACCTGGAAGGTCTCAACACTATAAGGTACCCTGCTCCAACATAACCTTATTACAGTGCAAACATCTTTTGAAGCAAATCCCACTAAGCAGACAACATATACCTGGAGATAATATTACTTGAAAAATAGAATTGCATATTTGTTTTTTCATTTTGCTACTGTAGGCTTTCTAAAGCAGATATTTTGTTGTTTGGTCTTTCTACTTCCCATTGTTTAAATAAAATATTATTGTTTTTATTATTTTAGGAATAATCCAATTATGGAAACTGTTGGAGTATGGAAATGCAAATGAAACAGTGGCTAGAAATTTAATTTTCCTCCTCAAGAGCTTAGAAAATTCTTTTGTGAGAAAGGCATGATTCAAATTAGCTCAGTAGTAATACTTTTTAAATTACAGGTTGCATTTTGAAGATGCTACTGTTCAGCTTTAAAGCATAAACCCAAGAAAATGCCAAGATCACATACAATAATTACTTAATTTTCATTCACAATTATGTTGAAAATATAAAAAAATGGAAAGCAGAATATTGCACTTTGTCTTTTCATTATAAATTCATTCTGTACTCTATCTATGTTTTAAAGTGTGGCCTGCTTTAATAGACACATAGTCTCATTGAATTTGCTATGATCTAATTTGCTGTGATAAGTATTCCTAACTCTTACATCTTGAAGACTGATGTGAAAAGGCAAACGATATCTACCAAACCTGGTAACTTGATAACATCTTATTTTGTAGGTACAGCCCTTCAGTCTTTAAATTCTTACATAAATGCTTCATTTGAAAAATGAATGCAATATATAACTTTCATGTCTGATTAAATGAGAGAAAAAAAATAGCAAAAACAAAGGTTATCTTTTTCACATATCAACCAATGTAGTAACTATTGCTTCAGCAAATACTAAAAGTTAACCTTCTCTTGTACATAAATGTTGATGTGCTTACAAGGATTTCATTATATTGGGATAGGAAATTAGACACAAAATAACCATCAAAACTTTGGACTGGTTTGTGCATGTCACAAAATTTGGTCTCAAACTGTAATAATTATACAAATTTTCAATAAGTAATTTTATATGGCTTCTTTTAGCTTCACTCAAAAACTTCATGTTCAATACAGAAAAAATAAAAGCATTCTTAAAAACAAAAACCCAAATATTTATTTCGAACCTCAGAAAATCAAGAGAGAAGGAAGATTTTCTTTTCTATAGCAATTCACTTGCTCAAGCTCTTTAATTTACCTATGTTATCACAAAGTTAGAATGTGAAAGAGATTTTATTAGGTGCTTCATGTATTGTTAAATGTAATTGGTGTGAGTGCATTCATCTTTAGAATTCATGGTTTTTTTCATTTTCACAAGTCTTCTTTAATGATTTATTCTGCATGTGTACTGATTTGTGACTATTTCTGAGAGGAAGAGTTCATGGAAGAAAAATACTCAAAGGCAAAATCAATCTCACAGCTGTTGAAGAATATTGCACAACATACAGCTGGTATTTTGCATTATTCAGAAGACAGACTGAAATTCTGCTGGAAGTAATTTTTTACCGTTGATATACTGATAGCCACAACTGGAAAAGGATCCAATATATTTATTTCTTTAACTTAAGCCTGTAAGTATTCAGAAAATACCAAAAATAACCAAAAAGTTAGGATTTAAAGCCACACCAAAATTTTCACAAAGGCATGCGAATATAAAAATTTGAATTATTACATTATTGAGTTAGATTTCATTTACTCAGTTAAGCTCCAGTTCTCACTGTTGCCCAGATTTTCCAAATCTGAGTTTGATGCAGTCCACCGGACTTACAAATTTCAGCAATCAAATTCTGCCAGCCACTAAGCCCAGTATCATTTAGAGCACATAACATTCAAGTCATTAAGGTCAAATCTTCAAAGATGTTAATTCCCAACAATAGCAATTAAAGTACAAAGCACTTTTAGGAGTCTGCACCTTAGTTCCTCAAAGCACTCAGCCTCTCTAACTGGCCAAGTTTTCCCCCATCTACTGCTGTGTCAGCATTACAACAGCCTTGAATGCCAACAATTGAACTGAAATGGACAGCAGCTGACCATTCCTAAACTTCTATTTTATCTCCTGAGAGAGATGAAATAAGCTGACAGGCTGGTCATTTGCTTTTCAATAGCAATTGGAATAAACATGAACAAATTTGTGTGTTTGTTGGGAGGGGTGTTAGCTAGTTCTTTCACTGTTGGAGCTTTTGTCTTTATGGATTTCCTTTTTTATTAAAATTCTAAGGAAAAAACCCACAAACCACACAGCTGTGCCATTCATTCCCTCTTGTTATCTTGCTATCTCTTGCTTGTTTGTCAAAATGCAGAGATCATTTGTGCCTCAGCAGCAGTGAGCAGAATCCATGGAAGCTAAGCAAGTCAGGGTCTGTAACAGCACCAACAATGAAATGACCTTTCCATTAGAGAGAAGTTGGCTGCTTGTCTTAGCTGGAAACTGATGCTGTTTCACTGTCAAGGTCAAGAATAGGACAGTGTCCTAGCAGCAAGTGATGGTCAAATGTTATTCAAAGAGAAAGAAAAGACACTCAGACCTGTTGAACTCGATGATCTTAAAAGTATTTTCTAACCAAATTATCATAGGATCCACAGCCTCCATTCCTAAAAGAAAGGAAAAAAGCAGCACAGCTTGGTAATTTCCTCCTAAAAACCTCATCTGTCTACTGCAGTTGACATCCTGGAGGCTGCTGCTTCCAAAGAACTCTGATCTTACAAATTACTATAAAGTGGATGAAGTTCATCTCTCACAGTGATCACAACCCATATGCCCTTCTATTTGTGCAATGCAGTTGCTTTCAGGAACAATCTCAAATTGATAAAAGTGAGTATCACTCTGGGAGGGCAGGAGACTTGTAGAGCAAACATGTTCATTTTCCTAGTTGAAGATTAAAAAGGATCAGGAATTAAGGTATTCTGAAGAAATACATAGATTCCAGGAAATCAGGACAGCTTTGGCTCCCTTGACCATTTAGATTATGTTCCACATACTTTTTTACATGAAAAGAATACCCTTGAACATGGACTGCAATCTTTTCTATAAGGGGATGTACTTACAAACTAAGAAAGGCTTTAAACAGAGATCAAGGGGAATAGATAGTGTGAGTGACAAAAGTCCATATGTAGTCATAGAAAAAGAAATTTGAATAAGGGTTTCAAGACTGCTAGAGTGAGAGGGAGGTAGGATTATTCAGAATAAGATCCAAAGAGAGAAAAAAAATGAAAATAAAGTCAGGTTGCTTACTTAAGCATGCTAATGCACAGTATACAGGGAAAAAACCAAGGGATTTGACAAGATAATTAATATGAAGGAAAGACTAGTACTAAAAGAATACAATGTGTTCAGAAAGACAAATACTGACAACAGAACTGTTTCTATTACATCTTGAGAGAGGGAAAGGATTATATAGTAGAGTTCAGTGCAAAGAGAGAACCTGTAGACATTATCTAATGATAACAAGGATTAAGGAGTAAAGCAAAGCTTAAAGGAAAAATACTGAGGTCATAAATTAACCCTAGGCAGAGAGGTAAAAAGTGTTACAGGAGATTGACTTGGTTAAAGTATGAGATCCTGATTGACCCCACCCACAAGAATGAATTATAAATACTATGGATACTAGATAACTTATCAAAGATGAAAATAAGAGTAGCAGGAACAGGTAGCCACAAAAAACAACAACACAAACAAACAAACAAACCCCCTCAAACAAACAAACACCCCCCAAAACAAACAACAAAAACCAAAACAGGATGTGGAATGAGGTGCAACTATCAAGGAACTACTTTGGAAAAAAGAACTCATTCTATTGTTGACTTAATAATAATAATTTCATACTTTGAAATAGTTCTTTAATTTGCTCTGATAAGTATAAAATTAAAAAAAAAAGATCAGGGACTACTCCACTCAATAGAGAGGAAAATAGTTTGTAGGTGAATTTGAGCATGAAGGTGTTAGATTACTTTTTTCCCCTAGCAGTCTTCACTAAACAAGCCAGCTGTGATCAAGTGACTAATAGAATTAAGATGGTATCTTCCCAAAATATTCTGAAGGAGATGATCAAATAAACTGTTTGCAGCTACCTGGAAAATAAGGAGGAAGTGACATGCACATGGGAGCCAACATGATTTTTTTCTTTTTCTAAGAATAAATCTTGTCATTCTAACCTAATTGCCTTCCAGACAGGATGGAAGCTTGTCAGAGAAAAGTCACTGGGATAATTTATCTTGGTTTTAATAATACCTTTGATATTCTTACATGATTTTCCCACAAATTATACAGGAAACAGAGACTTGATAAAATTCTTATAAGGAGGATGCAAAACCAATAGACTAACTAGTATGGAAGGATATGTTAAGTGAAGTTATGCAAGTTGCTCATTTCCTCTTCAATAGCTTTACTAACACCTCAATGTTGCAATGGATAATGTGCTTATTAAATTTGTAAGTGGTTTGAAGATATGACCTGAAAGAACAATATGGGAAAATACAAAGACCAACATCTGAGCAGGAACAATAAACTGAAGGAGTTTCACACTGTTTAAAAGGCAAACAGCTTACTAGAAAGTATAAACCAAAGCACATCATGCAGTAATCCTGCTTTACTTACCACTGATAATGCTTCAGCTGTAGTAGCGCACTGTGTTTCAGAAAAGGGATGGGCGCTAATTGGAAATAATCCAGAGGTCACAGTATGTCACAAAGTAATGAGTTTAAACACAGCAAAGATGCTCAACCTTGGATCTTATAAGGTATGTGGTAGCAAATATATCTTACTATTGCCATTCACAGAGATTGCCAAGGAAAGCTTTGGTCAGTGAAGGTCTCTAAGAAAAGAGTAGAAAAGCATTTGTCGGGAATGACACTAGCAGAGTGATTATGTCTTGGAGTAAGAGGATGAGCAAGGGGAACATCTGAGGTCCTTTCAACACTATATCTTTGTGATTCTATGTGCTTTTCTGCAATTTTATCTAATGACCTGAGCTTCTTGCTCTACCTGAGTTTGTCTATGAAAGTAGGGTGCTTTGGCTTCAGGGCTAGTTTACCAGGAAGTTTTGCATAAAAGTAAATAATTCTGACATCTGCAGTTTTCTGTAGGTATAAGGCTAGAATTGGTTGTTGCAGAGGGATATACAGAAGCTGAAGCTGCTTCTTCAAGCAGCACTGTTCATGGGATGTGTCCTTCATATTTAATTTCTTGAACAGAACACACAAATGTGTCCTCAAATATTTACCTTACATAAACTCGTTTCTAAGTCATTTTCATCTATAGGCTGCAAGCGGAAAATCAGAGAACGTGATTTAAAACCTAGCCCTATTCATTTTAACCCAGAATGGATAGCTTGAAAATGTGTGCCGCAAGGGACTATTAACAAAGATAGTATTCAAATTAGATGAAAGCTTGCAGACATGTTGTGAGTAATGTATGCCCATTTCCCACAAGATTAAGCTTTTCTTTTGTTCTCAGTAATCTATGACAACATGAATTAATGCAGGTATTTTATTACATATATGGAAAAAATATTGGACTCATCATTTATCAGCAATGGAAAATACACAAGGTCATGTTTACTGGGTTTGCAAGCACTACTCTAGTTATCATGTCACACACTAATTATCATGTCACACACTAAAATAATTTCCCCCAAAGGCTTATAAGTTAATTAGATCTGATTTTTCTCTCTCTTTTTTTAGCTTTTTTATGAGTGGAATTTACAACTGTACTAGAGTAGGATAAATGCAAAATGAATGAGAAACATTTAAATACCAAGTACAAAACTATTTCCTACTCAAAATCAGCAGGGTTGTGCATTACCATAAAATTTTGATCATATTGTTGTTCTCTGTTTACTAATACCAGATCACTCTATTAATTACAGCAACTATGTAGTATTGTCTGTAAGAATGTATATATTCTTTCCCCAGTGTCTTGTCAGAAATCATCTATAGAAAAATATTTTAAGAAAATGAGAGTTGCTTTAGGCAAAGCACTATTCTTTTCCCATTAATCAGTTTTCCTCCAGACTGAAAAGGGGTTTTTATTTTAGTTTCTGCTTAGATGCTTAGATGGATACAAGGTTCTTGTAGTATAAAAGCATCTACTAGTTAAACTCAATATTCTTTATTAAGTGGTAATTGCAGCAGATTATTCAGGCAAAGCAGAACAGGAATCCAGGTTTTGAAACCTTGAAAACTGCCAAGAAATGTAGCAATTATTAATAGTGAAGAAGAAAGAAGAAAATCTGAAGAAATGAGGAAGTAGGTCAAAATGACTGCAGCATTCAGACCAGGAGAATTAAAGCCATAAAGCTCTGCAGCATGAAGATCTTCAACACTTCTTTCTAGAGTGAAAAGCTATAATTTTGCAAGCATGATATTGAAGTGAACTGAATATTACAACAGGTTTTAAGCATGAAGGAAATGGATTATATATAATATGAAAACATATCAGCTACAGAACCGTAGGAGACAACTGATCCATCCAGCTACAATCAGTGCAAAATGTTTCAGAGTTCAGTGTCAGATACAGAGACAAATGGCATAGAGTACGTGCATAGGAAACTCTGTTTATACTCTCTCTTTGCCTAGATCCAATTTAGATCCAAAATGAAAGTATAAGCTTTCAATTTATGTCTACTAGTAATGTGTTGTACCTTGAAGCTCAGAAGTCTCAGTAATAACTCTCACTGGCATGCAGAGAGAAGAGCGACCCAGAGCAGTTACTGCCTGAGGTTCCATAAAGCAAGATACCCCTCCTGGTAGCATATATTTGGTAAAAAGCATATAACTGAGTGGGCTGGCATGCACCCACATTTCAGTTGAATTATACTTTTTGGAAAAGAACAGTGAAGATCTAGTTCATATTTCAACCTGTCCCTGTAGTGAACAGACACTTGACAGAATCAATTCTTTTTGAGGACTCATAGGATATAGATAGATAGATATTTTAGAATAGATATTCTATAGATATTTTCACAGAATCACAGAATCACAGAA
>NW_010156280.1:0-20650 GCF_000695765.1 Mesitornis unicolor
TCCTTCTTGAACTGAGGGGCCCAGAACTGGACACAATATTCCAGATGCGGTCTCACCAGGGCAGAGTAGAGGGGGAGGAGAACCTCTCTCGACCTAAAGGAGGTCTCTCCTTTAGGAGGAGAGAGATCTTTGAAAAAGAAATCAAACAGGGACATTGAAAGGACATCCGGTCCATCCCAGGTCCCAAAGTATTAACAACTACCTCTGTGTCCTTTCTGAGAGGCATTTCTCTAACATGGTATTTTGAAAAACAAATGAACTAATTTAATCCCCGACCACCTCAAGTATCAATGCAAAGCATTCCTCCTCAGGAGGAGAGAGATCTTTGAAAAAGAAATCAGACAGGGACATTGAAAGGACATCCAGTCCATCCTAGGTCCCAAAGTATTAACAACTACCTCCGTGTCCTTTCTGAGAGGCATTTCTCTAACATGCTCTTTAAGAACATCACATATTTCTTAATCACCGAGCAATCTTTTCCGAGGCATTGCTATCCCTGCTTTGGCCAGTTGTTGTGGGGTTCTCCACACCACCCCTCCCTTTTTTTTTATATGCCTTCTTTGGACCTTTTCTGCTGCAATTTAGTTCTGTTAATTCTTGCCCCATCTACTGCAGAGCTTTTACTCTCTGCAAACAACACACTGCTCTTCTTCACAGCAGCCTTTTCTGTACTCGAAGACTCCTGTAATGTTTCCTCCGGTCTTTTATTCTCTACAAATCGTTTCAGTCCGTCTTCTAGGTTTGTTTCCTAGTTGTGTGATCATTTACACTTTGCAGACTCCCCAGTCAGTCCACATCATGGTTGAATCTACCATTCATCTTGGGATGTCCTCTTGGGACATTATTACCACATATGAAACCACGTTTTTTTCCAGCTAGGTTTTAAAATTACATCTGTTAAGCTGAGGGTTGTGTCTTCAGTGCACAGTTAATGAGAGTTATTTGCACATGAGTCAGTATCTCCCCAGTGAGCCTCACGTCCCAGAGTGACACAGAAGTGGAAGTATTCTCAGGAAATCATCTAGTCCACATCTCACCTCTGAGGCACAATCAAGTGCCATACATCGACACTGTATTTAAAAGACCCCAGCAGCAAAGCCATCATGACCTCCCTGGGCAGTCTTCAGATGAGAAATTCTAAATCCCCATTTGCCGGCTCACCTCAGGATGTCTCAGTCAGCTGTGTGCCCACCTTACCATGTTTTCATGATCAATAAAACCAGCCTAATTTGCTTGCAAGAACGTCATGTGGGACTGTGTCCTAGCTTGTCTTATGAAAAAGGGTCCCATCAAATCTGCCAGACCAGTAGCACCAATACGCAGTGGCACCACGATAGTTATTTATCATATCTGTCAGAACAAGAAAGGATTTTAAAGTGTCATCTAATGATTTATGGCATTATTCATTTTCAATACTGAATAAGCATTAGTTTTCTTTAAATTCTTCATGGCTTCCCCTCAGCTGCCCTTGCATTTTCAAACATAGGTAATGCATTTGCCTTCTTGGCATCATCATGAGACCCCACATTTCTTAAAGACAATGACTGACAGCTTAGCAACTGCAAAATTTTTCATATTATAGGCATATTATATCGTATCAAGTCCTGCTGACTTGCACAATCTTTCTTATCTTTCAAGTACACCTGACCTGTTCCTTTTCAGTCCTGTTTTTATTAGAATTAACTGCTTTAAAGCATCTGGTCATAATTCACCTTCTCTGTAGTGGTCCAAAGGAGAAAGACATCAAACAGATCACCTATTATTTGCTCATTTCCACATTAAGTAACAAAATTCTACTATCCTCCAACTTGATTACTCAAGTATTTCCTTGCTGTTCCTCCTTCCTTGGCAGCTGCAATTCATTCTTAGCCTGAGCTTTCCGACCTTTCCCTGCAAGTCTATGAAATCTGTCGTGTCAGTCCTCAGGAAGTAGAAATGCACCTTTCCCATTTCACACTCTGCCCACTCCCTCAGTGTAGTAAGCTGCGCCCACTTCTCACTGCCTACCCGCTCTTTGGGACTGTTAGCCAAGAGCAGCCACACTGCAAAATAACCTTCGCATTGCGCAGAGAGACCGGATTATTGCACAGGATAAACGTGTTAGCAGCTGGCAAACTGCGTTAACTCAAGCTGTAGCCCACGTAACCAGACAAGCCAGTCGGTTCAAGTGAAAACACCACCATCTTCATCTTAAAGGTTTCTGCATCTGGACAATACTTGACCTGGGGTGAAACTGAAGTTATATAGGATATAACATAGTGCATAGTATAACATCAGTATATAACGTACTGCATAGTCAAGACAAGCCCAGAGAGCACTATAAAGAGACGTAAGTGGATACTTGCCTTCAACTCTGTTGAAATAAAACAAAAGCAACAGGCTGCACAGTAGAAACGGAGGCCTCATTGCCTGCTCACATTTCAGCTTCAATGAGAGCAAAAAGGACAGGAAAGTTTGACTCCTTGAAGGTTCAGTTGCTCCTTCTCTGCTTTTACATGAGACCCACCGTCACAGAGGGTGCACAGGAATGTCTGAGCCCACAGAAGTTCTTCAGTTCACCTGTTAATGAGACAAAAGGTTTCAGGCAAACCTACATGAAACATGACAAAGCATGATAATATGGACAGAAGGATCCTATTTATCTGTTGTACAAATGGAAAATACTGAGAAAATAATGTAAATAGGAACAAGCCGCAAGAAATTTTCTGCAACCTTAAATTAACTATCTAATGAGCATGGCAGGCATCTTGGTGGTAGTTCTGCACTTCACTTAGCTCCTACAGTCACACAATCTTAAGAGCTTCAGTGGAAAAGAAAATAAAATCCGCCAATCCTTAGGGAAAAGCCACAGTTTATCTCTAGAAAGCATGAAGCCACAAATCTGCAACGATGCCAAAGTTGACAGGGAACTGCCACATACTACTGGAGTCTTTTCCCCCGCCACCTTTTTTTTCTTAAACTCTTTATTCCCATTGCCAGGCCAGACTCAAGTTGGAAGTCGGTGAATGAATTCCACAAGCACTACAGTTTGTACTTTCACAACAGCTCAAAAGCGGAGGTATCGGATTTCACAGCTCTGTGAGGAGCCTGGCACAGCTTCAAAGCACTTCTGAAATAGCCACTATTTTATTCCGGAGGGACAATAGCCCCTTCGTAGTGGAGGCTGAGACAGCGCTTCCCTTTGAAAGCCCATTTTGACACATCCAGTCTCAGCTTCAGCAAAGTAACGTCAACATGTCTGAAATTTCAAGACCTTTACAGGTAATCTCTGCCTTGGCAAAAGTCTGAAGCAAATCAGAAAGCATTTGAGATCTCAAAATTTTTAAAGAGATCTTGGGTCTGTCGAAGGGGTTGGATTCAAATCCCTTACTGGCTTCCATGTGCTACTCCTGGTGGAAAGTAGGTGCTTCTGACAAGCTTTCATAGTTACTAAAAATAGCTCCACGTTACATTCTCAACACTACATCTCCTGACTGTAGTTAAATTCTAAAGACACAAATACATCAAACACAGAGTTTATAAAGACAGGTCTCATAAAACCTTCCTATCCTGAATTATTTCAGATATAGCCATTTTTAAAAGACATCCTTTTCTTCCTTTGATCTTAAGAAAAGTCAGCATTCATAGATTCCTCCATAGATAAAACATGCAGGATTTTGTATACTTTTTGCCAATCAGTTTACAACCAAAGCCTTTCACCCAATCTCAAGAATGGTTGCAAACACCACTTCCCATAAAGGAAAGGGCACGTCAGAGAAATTGTTTTTTACTAGGAATAGCAATATGAAAAAAGAAGGAATATTAAAAAAAAAACAGATCTAAATGTATCAAGAGCAGCAAAACTGGCTAAGCAAATACTGTACTGAGAATACCCTTCTAAGCTCCAGGTCAATGGAAAATTTTAATTTACAACTGTATCACGTGCAACAGAGCTGCCACAATTCCAAACTTGACAACTGGGTGATGTAAGTAATTTCCCATGTTCTTATATGTCCTAGTACTTCAGTTATTAAATGACAAGCTGAGAAACAGTAATACAGAGACAAGTGACAATAAAGCTGGTGAAAGGATAGCCAAAATTTGTCAAAATGTGATGGAAACTATGGGAAGAAGAAAACATGAGCTGCACTGATGCTTTGGGGGGGAGAAAAAAAAGAAACAAAAAACAAACCAAAAGCAACCAAAAACCCCACACAAAACAAAACAAAAAACCCCACAAACCAACCACAAACCACTTGAGAATTTGAACCAAGGGCAAAATGAAACACTAGACACATTCGTGAGGCAAGATGGCATGTATTTGGATGATCCTTTTTAGAAAAGCTTAAGCAAAAGGGAAAGGAAGGGCCACCTGAAAGCACAGCAGTTTAATGCTTCATCATCCCCTCTCCCTCTTCAAAACCTACTGGAACAAACTCCATACAGCACAGAAATAATCTCGGCATTGTTAAATCATAGCTCTCCCTGGTAAAGAATGAGGGGAAACAACAGCAAAGTTCCCCCAGAGTTTATCAGGAAGAGGAACTCATTGATTACTTAATCCCCTTTTGTCCTAACGATCTGATGCTTTGCGTTTGCATGACCGCAGTCCAGTCCTGGGTGACAAACTGCTCACACAGCTTTCCCGCCGCCACCATCGTGCTCATAGCACGTGTCTCACCTGAGCGTTTCATTCACTACAATGAAGGGTAATGACTTCTCAAATAAATTAGCAGCTGGCTTTATCAACTTGCACTGGTTTTTCCTCTACGGGGCTGGGCAAGACTTGGATGCTGAGGAATGTTCCCTGCTCTGCCGTTCCCACCCATGACCGACAAAACTCTATTAACAAACTTCAGGTAGATTACAAAAAGTGTGGAAACTGCCTCTGAGAGTCTCAGCCTTTAAGCCACTTAAAAGGTATGAGCTGTTCTTAGGTGATGCTACTAAATCTGGGAATCTGACTCCAGTACTGAATGCAAAGCTGATAGGCCAAACATCGAGTCCATCTCTTCCCTCTTCCTTTCCAATAATCACATCATGTAATCTTTATTTTTTCCCCAAACTTCAAATGCTGCAATGATGCTTCAAGCTAAGCTACCCAAACACTGTAAGGTCAGGAATCAGTTGAATGTTCTGTGAGGCATCCGACAGTCACAAAATATAAAGGCAAAATGCAAGAAGAGTCTTTGATGGCTTGCATTTGCTAATGAGTCCCCAAAAACAGCAATGGGGGAACAAGTTTCAAAAAAAAGAATTAAAAAGGAATTATCTTGATATAATAATAATAACAATAACAATAATAATAATAAATCATGATGATCATCATCATCCTAATAATCATAATAATCAGAATCTGAAAAGACAGCAGGTAATAAAGATCAGTCACAAACCATGGTACTGGCTGCAGTTTAAACTTACTGAAATTAGGTATGCCGTCTCTTCTCCAAATGTAGGGTCTGTGAGCCCATATATTGTTGAGCAAACTTTTTCCCATGAAACTATTCCCACTCCAGTTCAAAGATCGGCACTATGGTCGAGCCATGTTTCTAACAATAATGTTTGGTTTGGCAAGTTTTAGTGTGGTTATCTTGGCAAACAGCTACTTTAGCCTATGTCATTTATTTAGTCCCAGTACATTCCAAATTATTTTGATGAAACTTAAAGTGTGATATGAAGGGAAAGTAATAGCCAGTAAATCACCTGGCAAGGATAGGTCTTGATGGCCTCACCCTGTCAAAGAAATAACACTGGGTTGCTGATCTGTTACAAACTAGAAATGCTTACAATAAAAGCAGGGGTTCTTTTTACTGCATGAAGGCAAAGAAATATATACAGCACAAAGAATAGTAATATGACCCTACAGCAATGCTCACCATAGAACAGAAGGATCATAACTCTTAAGAGCAGTCAGCACTTAAGTTCATAAAGTTACTGAGGCGGTTCTCACAGCATTCCCCTCTCTCTCTTTTTAAAAATGGTTATTTATGTGCACACACACGTATGTGCACAGACACACACTTTTAAATACGTGGATTATTAACTTAAAGGCAAGAGCTCACACCGGGCAGGAGGAGAGAGCTGTTTCTTTATCAACGCTATCTCCTCTCAACAGAACAAAACAGAAAACATTGTAAACCATAATAAAAAAGAAGGCAAACTTAAATCCCCAAATGATGCATAATAGCTCACACAAACAAGATTTTTTTAAGGTCTACTGCTCTTGAATGATGTTGCAAGAATTGCAGTATTTTCCCCGAAAACTACAAGTTTTTTGCAAGTAATCCACAATATCCAGGAAATACAGCAATCATTTTTATAGGCCTGAACACAAGGTAGTTTCAGAAGTGCAGAAGCAGTAGCAAAGGGCTTGGTTCTCAGAAACACGCCATAACCTCAGAGCCCGATGCAGAAGCCAGCGTCTGTCACTGCCTTGCACCTGCGGAAATCAGACCAATTCTAAAAGCTGGAAATAAATGTCTATGTCAGACACATTAAAGTAATTTCTAATTTCTTTATTAAAAGCTCACCTGTTTCAAAAACAATAAACAGAAAATCCATAGTGCTTAGTTCTGATTTGTATTCACACTGTTTTTCCCACAAATGTTCGGCAGCACCTCTCCAGCTTTTAAGTTGTCCTCAATAAGAAACACAGACATGAAATACCTACTTCTCATCCTCCTCACACCCAAATGCTGACTGCTCAAGAGTTAAGAATAGCAGCAGCAAGCTGATAGAAAGCCAGGAAAAGGAGAGCATTTCAAAATTAATGCTCAGCTTCACAGTATTATCAGAATAGGCTGACTGACAGCTATAATAATCTAACATATACATCTATAGGAAAGTTCATTATTTAATTTCTGTCACTGCACACAGTATTATAAACAGGAACAGGAATTAATATGCAATGACTACCATTAAATGTAAATATTTGGCCTCTTAATTTCACAGACATTCTTCAAATACCATCTAGACGATAGGTAGGCACATTCATCTCTATTTGTCTTTTTCAGAACAGATATCCTTCAAATCAAACAGCAATAGAAGAGGATTATCTAATTTACTAAGCAGCCTGCTGTAGAAGCAAGAATCATATACTGACCTCTTTTACACTGACAGAGATCCAGGATGGCTCTCACCTGCAGGAAAATAACTCCAAACTTACGCTTGTTCGACACAAACTGCTGAACTGAGAGCTGCAGCTCCCAGAAACAGCTCTATTACTGAAACTGAGTCCTGGGCGAACATCTAACAGACTGAAACCCAAACAGTTCAACATTTCCTCCAACAGCTATTCATCTTTACACACATCCCAGAGAACATGTGCATCACAACTACAACTTAAAGCGAACCATAACTCGAACCCCATACAAAAAACATCACTTCGTGTAATTCCCTAATGAATAAATGCCTACTAAGTACAGATGTTAAGACTGTTTTGGGTTAAAAATGGAACTGAGTTTTCAAGGACAATTTGTGACTTTTGGTTAGCTTGCAGTCAGCGTTGTTGGAGCACTTCTTGATTTTACACACAAAAATTTATGTATGCACACACACGCACTTTGATAGACACAATCTCTAA
The DNA here is from genome assembly GCF_000695765.1 of Mesitornis unicolor. NCBI lineage: Eukaryota > Metazoa > Chordata > Aves > Mesitornithiformes > Mesitornithidae > Mesitornis > Mesitornis unicolor. Next base: position 7,562 of record NW_010156280.1, read on the forward strand.
TGCTTTTCCCATTTCCTCTTTCCTTATCTTCTACAGTTCCACATAATTCCCTTTTTCCTTCTCTTTATCTTCTTTTGAATAATCTGAGTGTATTTTAGGTCCTTACTGAAAGAAGAAAACAAATACAAATAATTTACACTAAGCTCTGCATAGAGAACCAACACTGCTATGGATGCTGTCTTTCATTGGGCTGGCCAAAAAGTAATTGCCTTTTTTTCTGGATAGATGAAAGGCAAATTTTTCATGGGAAACAAAACCTGTACTAAACAATATATTGCCCATTTTGTTACATTACATTTTGCCATCTTTCACTCACTGCATGATTCCATGCTCAAAAAAGTTCTTACCTTTTTTTCTGAAAAAAAAAAACCAGTTTCAAGGACTGTATGATATCCTCATCAGTAGGGAACGTTTTACCATTCAAGGCATTTTGTAAAGAACAAAACAAATGCAGTCTGATGGCGTGTCCTGGTTTGAGCTAAACAGAACTAATTTTCTATTTAGTGATTTTACTTTTCAGCTCAGTCTCTTCTCAGTGCCTGAACTTGCTGAAACCAGCAGCATGGTTTTCCAGTACATGCTGCTACAACTGATAATTTCAAGGCCAACTGTCTCACTGTGGCTGCTGTGTCTGCGCCTACGGGGAGGGAAGCACACCCAAACCTGACCAACAAGGTATTCCATCCCACACACGTCATACCGGTATAAAGCCGAGGGATCACGAGGCTCTCGACCCTTCTTCCATCTTGGAGCCCTTCCATCTCAGACCCTTCCGTCCATCTTGATCCTGCGATGGCCGAGGTCTGAGCAGACCCTGCTGGTTCATCTGCCTCTGATCCCGATCCCTGTGTTCCTGAATCCAGCTCCTGCATCAGCTCCCACTGCTGCATTGGCCGGCCTGGGACTTTTCCAGGGCCCGGCTCCACAGAGCCTCTGGTGACGTATTCGTCACTGGGGGAGGGTGGGGGGAGGGTTGTATATTAGTTTTGTATATATATGTATAAATGTACATAACTGTATATATTTCATATTATCCTATTTACATTATTATCCTGTAGTATTACTATTATTGTTTCATTCAACCTGTTAGTTTATTTTCCAACCCGTAAAGTCTCTCTCCCTTATTCTCTTTTCTCTTCCCTTCTGGGTGGGGAGAGGAGTTAACAGAGAGCGTCTGACCAGGATTTAGTGGCCAGCCCAGCCCTAAACCACGACATGGTGCCAGGTCTGGTGGATGTGGTAACACATCCCATCCAAGCTGCAACATTTTCTGACACGTAACCAAACTCATATGCGGTCTAGCGTTATCACTGAGAAACACAACACCTTTGTGATTCACCAATTCTGGATGCTTCTGTTTGCTGGCATCATTTAATCTATCCAGTTGACAAGAGTACACATCTGAATTAATGGTCTGGTTCCTTGGAAGCAATGCAAAATACACACCACCTCTGAAATCCCACCAGACTGACAGCATCACCTTCCTTTGGTGAGATTTGCTTTTGAAGTGCTTTGAGCTGCCTCATCACGCTTGCTCTTTTGTTTGTTGTTGTTCTAGACCATCCATTTTTCATCACCTGCTACCATACATTTTAAAAAAGTATTGTTTTCTTCACATTTCAAGAGAGAATTGCAAATGTCAACATGCTTAGCGAGATGAATGTATTTGAGCTCACGTGGTACCTAAATACTGAGTTTCCTAACATAACACAGTTGAACACTGAAAACCATTAAAACAATTTCGATGTGTTAAGATTATCAGCAATCCCTTGTGTTGTTAAACGCCAACTGGACTAGATCAATGTCTTTATTTTGTCGTTATCAACTTCAATTGGCCTTCCTAAGCGCAGTGCATCTTTAACATCAAAATCTCCAGACCAAAATTCAGCAAACCAATTCTGACACTGGCCTCATTTTAAGGCATCTTCACCATAGACGTCACATAACTTCTTATGAGCTTCCACAGCATTTTTTAGTTTTTTGAAATAATACACCAAAATATGATTAAAATGTTCCTTTTGGTTTTCCATTTTGAAATTGATGTCAAATAAGTAATTGTTAACAAAAAAGCATGCACTTTCTTTTTCTGAAACAAGCTTGAGCTGTCAGCTGTCAAGTTACATGATGAACACGTGGTTTAAATGAAGTTAGTGACAATTCAAGACATGTATGTCCATCTATTAAAAAAAATCCACAGTTACTTTTTTGGCCAACCCAACACTTCCAGCAAGTTGGTTTCTTTAAACAAGTTGTACTCCTCCAAAGGCATCTTAAAAACAAATTCATTAGTTTCCTACAAATTAAATTTTTCCTTTCTGTACTCTTAAAGCTTTTATCTACATTTTCGCTTTTACTCTGACAATAAAATTGATTCGAGTCAAATTACATTTCTGCAGGCATTGACTTGCTAAAGCTTTTGATACAGCCCATTCCAGATGCATTGGTCGATATGATAGATCCCACCCAGGAAGCTGCCACGGACTCTGGACAGCATCTGAAGTACGGTTATGCAGTGGATGCCACAATGCCCAGGTAGTCAAATTATCCAGTCTTTGCAGCTGAGCTTCCTGGTAGATGGGTAATACACACGGATCTGTGCTGGTGTCTGTGTACAGAAGCTGCGTAACTCCTCGGACAAGGCGCGGTTGAGTATGTGCTCAGAAGTTTCTATACACCGACCACAGACGTGGTCACTGGGAGCATTTCAAAATGTTTTACAAGAATGCTTTGATGCTATCCAGAGCAGTACTAGTGGCCAGTAGCTAAACTATAATTACGCTTGCTGGATCTGAAAGTCCGGGTTGAGTTGCAAGTATTCCCTTCTCAGCTCACCCTTTCCAGACCTTGATCAAGGCCAATGTACTTTTGGGAAAGTTCAGTTCCAGGGAAAATGTAAGCCTACCGCTGAGAACCTCTTGGGTTCAGTTTTTGTTTTAAAATCTAGGTCACGTCACTGTAGGAGCAGTGGCAGATTTTCCACGCAGGTGCAGAAGACGTGGGGATGTTCTATAGATGAGAAGGTATGAACAAAGAAAAGTTTACAAAAATCTAACTGCACATGTTAAAAAAAAAAGAAACAATATCAATTCACTATAAGCTTTGTCTCTGGCCTGGCTACCACCTATGACGGGGATTTTGTTATGCAGTGAAAGAAGAACAAGGTAGAGCTTTAAACACTGCCAGGAGCACACAAGCCCTATGTTTATTCCCAGCAACATATTCATAAATTATAAAACCAGAGGAGGACCGCTTTGGCTGTGTGGGCTGCAGGAATTTACTTAGTCATGACATGTTCTGCCTGCAACCATGACCAAGGCAGGCATTCAGAAACCTGCATTCCCATTTGTTCTATTCCAGTTGGTACCACTGTACACCTGAACAGTGGCCCCTAACTCCACGCATCAGGGATTAGCGATCGATAGCACTCAGATGGTTTCCCACTAGAGCAGGGCTGCGTGCAGCCAGCGCCCGGGCAGCAGACCTGTCACACCACCCCTGCAGGCACACATGCTCTGAGGGGAGGGCCAGCACGGTCACAGACAGCAGAGACTGAGCCCTCTGATGACGTGGTGCACCTTGCTCCTGAGGTCACTTCTGCTGAGGGGAGATCAGATAAGGCCAGTCAGGAGAGAATCATCTCTCTGGCGTGAGCGGGGTCAAGTTCAGCATCCAAACTCCACTTTGATCATGCAGTTTCCATGGGCAAAGATCACGATTATGGATTTTGTTAGGCTTTTCCCAATCTTTTTTGGCTATGGTTTTTAACCCACTGCTTCCCTGCATAAACACGTGCCAAAGCTTGAGCCTACTGCCTAGCTTTCAGCTTCTTCAGATTTTGCTGGTGTGAGGAAGAGTTACCTCTATTCCCTGCTCTCTAAACTGGCTCCAAAACAGTGGATCGACTAAACAATAATTACAGTCTTTATTTGCTGTGTGCCTCATAACATTGGTCTACGGAAGCCTGTGCATGGCATACTCCCACACCAACCCATGTATGGTTTCCATTATTACATTAAAAAAACTGTCAAGGAACCAAGATTTTTCCCCTCGCCCTCAGACAAAGAATCCTTACAACACTGAACTCCCTCTTCCTTTAAGCAGTCTCATTTTAAGCCTCACTGTTTAAACAAAGCACAGCGTAATACAACACACTAATATCTTACAGACTACACTCTCTGCAGTAGAGAATTATCTTCTTGTAATTCAGCTCCCTCTCAGAAACGAACGCTTTGTTTTCCTGTCTTAGGAAGTCAGAATACCTTATTGTGTTTGCCTAGTTCAGTTCACTCTGCCATACGTTACCCTGATTAATTTTGGCAGTGACAAAGTTGAAGAAGTCATTTAAAATCATGATCATAAGGAAGCATTGTATTTTACTGCAGCAAAGCCAGCACTCCTGTTTTAATTCTCCTGACCTTTCATTTCCTGTGAAGGAGCACAGGAGGTAAAACCTGTTTCTGAAGGCACAACCTTAACAGTACTCTCAATTTTGTTTCTGAATTATTTTCCATCATGATAAATGGAAATGCATACAGTGTTACACTTCGAGACACCACAGTACTGCAATTGCTCCAAATAAGCATACTAAAGGCGGAATCAGACTAGAACACCAAGACTGCTAAATCAGAAAAAGTCTATCTTAACTTAGCTTTGTCAACCTTAGAAAACAACAGAGAAGAAACCAAGGAATGCAAATGACAGACATGAGAAATCTGACTCTTGTTTGCTGGGTAAAGTTTGCTTAAGATAAAATAAAATGTAGAAATACTGAAAACAACAAAATATGCAAAGATGACAAAGGGAGAATTTGGGCACTTTGGACTTGTAATTTTTTCCCTCTGAGTTTCATTTCTTGTTTCCTTCTCATTATAGCTACTGAAATATTTTTAGGGAAGCATTATAATATAATGACAGTTATCTGTGTCAATTGTAAGTCATCCATGGCTTAACTCCTCCTTTTAAGAACTGGCCTTAGCTATTTTCAGACTAAGCATGTACTTCCTGTAATTCCCCAAAATAAATTCTGTCGATCACTGGAGCTGGAAGAGTCGCTGATTGTATAAATAGGAATTTATTAGAGAGCACCTATCTGAATGGCCACTGTGTTGTGATCAATCATTGATTCTTCACTGACAAGCTTCTGCAAGTTGTTTCTACTCTGCACATATACAAACATAATAAGCAGCAAAAAAAAAACCCTAAGCAAACAAAAACTACCCCAAAAAGCCTCTGTGTTCTTGGAGAAGTTGATCATAAAGCTCCTTAAGAGATCTCATCTAATCGGCATCAATTTGTATTACTGTTACATATGACAAACACCCTGATTAAATAACAACACAGTTTAGAAAACGGACTGACAAATCTACATCACAGTCAGACAATGTTATTTGCTTAGCAAGGATATGTGGTTATTTTACAGTGATGGAAGTTTCATTGGGGAACAGCCTCGCTGCGCTGCCAGCCAGCAAGGCGTGTAACACGCACACAGTCCAAGAGACTCTGATCGGAACACTAAGTTCATTTTGGAGCCCATCAAAAAGAAAGCAGTATGTTCTCTGAGCTGTTAATCTTCTAGTTTCCTGCTTTTCTTCTAACGCCAGAGTAAGTTTAATAGGCTGCTGGTTCACACTGGAAGGTTCTGCCTTTTGAGTAGTGCTGTTACCTGTGTTACCGTGTTCTAAATTGCATTTATTAAATGATGCTTACAAAATTTTAAAAACTGAGTTCACTTTTTATGTTGGAGGTCTCATTCCAAGTGAAATCATTCCACATACCTAGTCAGAACAAAATTACTCAACCAGGTAAAACAACCCAGTATTCAATCAGGCCACCATTCCCAGCCAAAGATATCAGAGAGGATAGAGCCTTTCAAAACCAAAATAATTCTATAATGTAGAAAAACAGTCTTCTCTCCCACCCCACCCCCCTCCCCCCAGAAAAATAAAAAATAATGCTACAAGTCCATCTGCTCCTAGTAAAATTGGAGAGGATGTAGTTTCATGATCCAATTCCTTCAGTGGCAATTTCAAGTTAAGGATTTCACACTTTTACCTATTCTTGGGTGATTTAAGTCCAAGTCAGTTCCATGACACTGCTCACAGTGTATTTCCAGAAAGTTTTGCTGGCATGTTGTGGTAGTGAAGCAGCAGCAGCTGCATAGAGGGCAAGGACTCACTAAGCCAGCACTGTCCACAGAGTCAGCATGCGGCAGCCAAAGAGTATTCAGGTGCTAAAGGTGTACCACAGAATAAAGGAAAGCAAAGAAAAATAGTTTCAAAAAAGTATGAGTAGCTTACCAGTAATTTGAAGAGAAGAGGAGCAAAACAATAAGAAGCTGCCTCCTTGAAGCATCCATGAGAAGAGGTATCAAGAAAAGGAAGAAAAAAGAGTAACAGATCACTGTTACTAAGAGAGGTCTCTGTTTTGACAGGGCATGCAGTCAAGACATCAGTGGAGAAGAGCATCATATCTTCAAGGAAACTTTGAAGATTCTAATTTCATAGAGCTCCCAGCTCTCACAGTGAAAATGCTGGAAAAGCAAACAGAGACACCCCAAAACACTTATATATGTATATAGAGCCATTCTTAATTTAAGGATATCCTTTGTTTAAGCTTCTAAGTTTATAGGCTTTGTTTAGAAAAGACCACTTTAATGAATCTTCAGTGAGCATTGCACTGGTCTTCCTGAATAGCAGTGGTCTCCTGAGTCAGGGTCAAGTGCAACTTCCATTAACAGATTACAAAGAAGGCTTTTTGTGAAGAACTGCAGACCTGGTTTAAAATGCTTTCTTCTGGTGAGACACCTTGACTGAGCAATAGTTATAACAAAACTCAGGAGCGGAGGGGACTGCTGGACCAAACACAGAACTAAACCTTCCAGAAACCAAGCTTTCTGACTGACCAAGTGACATTAAAGAGAGCAGAGGAAGCGTTGAAGTAGAGGCTGAAATCTGGAGAGATGAGAAGGTCTGGATAGTACTACTTTCTGCAACAATGAAGTTTACGTAGTTTCTTTACCAGCATTTCTGTTGCCCAATACTGCAGGAGTAGAGTACTTATTATTTACCTAATCCTCCAAACAACTCAGTGGAGAAGGTAAAGCAAATAATTTTCATTCTGCAAACACAAAACTAAGGTAAAAATATGAAATGGTTTCTCCAGATCCACACAATGTTTTGGAAGAGGTAAGAACAAACAGCTCACTCATGTCTTCTTGTCAGCCTCAATTTTAAAAATAACACAGCAGGCAGAACTCTCTTGATCTTTCACACACATGATGTTCAAGACCCTCCTCATCTTTCACCTCAGATGACAACCCTCAGGATTAGCCCCATGACTGGGAGACTGGTGATAAGCCAACAAATTACTAGGCCACTTCACACAGACAAAGCCTGATAAAATGCCTAGGCAAATTGTTTCCTGGCAGATTTAGGAAAGAGAATTTCAGCTTACCTTTTCCTGTGGGATTCCACTGAGCTGGCACGGATGGTGTAGATGAAGGAGATGGACTGGATGACTACGGGAGGCTGGCAAACTTCAGCAGCAGGCTGCATTATGGCAGTCACAGACACACTGTGAAGAAGCTGAAATCAATGCAGTATGAGCTAGACTACTCTGCCACGTAACCGAGGAAAGGCAGGTGTTGTGGTAAAATGGTGGCCTGGGCAGGACAGCAATAACTTCCTCCCCTGAGGTAAAAGTGTGCAGATTCAGTGGGCAGGGCCTGCAGTCTGCCCTGGAGAAGAGAAAATCAAATTCTAGTTACTGAAACCACAGGAGTATCTATTAGAGGACACCATTTTTTTCTCTGAAGTTAGTCATATCTATAGTTAAAGGACAAATAACCACTCTTTCGCCCTTCATGGGCTCAATCCACGTTCTAGGTTGTGACTGCAACCACAGGAACAGGACACTCACCTTATTTCCATCAGCCCTTTAAAAACAAAAGCAAACAACCTGTTGTTTTCAGAAGATACCACCTGAGGAAAAAACCAACCAATGACAAGTTTGCCTTGTACCCACCTGAGAGAATTCTCCTGAGAGAAGCAGGATACGTGAAGAATTTTGTTGTTGTCCTCAAACTCCTGCCTTAATCAAATTACTGAACAACAGTTTAAAGAAAAGTGGAATGCTGTTCTAAATTCACCAGCTGAAGGTGAAATAGCAAATTGCTAAATGGTTATAATTATTTCTTATTTCAGTTAATCTTCAAAAAAGTCAAAAAACAGAGCACTACCACTGCAGTGAGGTAACCTAACAGGGCAGTACCACTCTCCACAATAAACTGAGGAGGAAATCCCTGACATTTCAGCGTTATTCTATTTTATTGACAATAAACAATTCATGGATACCTGACATTTTATTAAGTATTCTTAATAACTAGTTATTAAAACAAACACAAAAAACCCCACAAAGAAGAGAATGAGAGGCAGGTGCTACCGCTTCCTAGTTGAACAGGAGCCCCCTCAGAAAGTCCCACCCCCGGCCCTGCCCAGCACAGCCACCCGCAGCTGAGGGACCTTCAGCCCCGCTCCAGACCAGGACGGTTCCATTCTGACATCAGCCAAGCCATGCCCGACTGATTTTGAAATTTAAAAAGTATAAAAGAAAGGCAGAGATTGCGACTGCCGCATACAATATACTGTAAGCCAAAAGCCTTTGGATAGTCAGGAATAGAGCCGTAAGGTACGATTTCTCCTTTTCAAAAATTACTAGCAAAAATACCAGATATTATCTGTTTGTTTGGGTTTTTTTTCTTCTCAGTTCTGTAGCATCATTGCTGCTTCAATGGTTTTTCCTTGCAACACTCTACCCTCTACAACCATAGGAGGTGAGTTGTCCAGTCAGGTCTCTTTCCTCTAAATAACCAGTGCTTCAATTTCTATAGATAGAAGCAGGACCCAAGAGCAGTTGAAAAAGCATAACCATTTTTTTCAAGCCATGACACAGTAACTCCTCTTCCCATTGTCTGGAGTCAGTGTAGTTTATCTGCCTACAGAAAACTTGGTTTCTCTGAGATGTATTCCACTGGTTTAATCTACAGAAGGCATATAGGTTTTACGTTTTTCTCTCACGGTCCATATCCAAATGTGACTGTCAAGTATCGTAATGCAGCAGAAATGGAAGCTCTGGGGATCCTTACAGTCAGAGGGATACCTGCCAAACAGAGCCTTCTAGATTGTGAGGTTTTTCCCAACCGTTATTTTTCCATGGCCCTTGATAAATGCTAAGTACCAGTTTTCAAAGCACCTACCAATTCAGATCAATTCAGAATGGCATCGAACCTTTGCCAGGAAACGTGTTTCCAGCAAGCCTCACACGACACAAGGTGTTCAAGTTCTCCCTCCCACCAAGAGCCTTGCACCCAGTTCTACTCTGTCTTAAAGTGCATGCAGAGTCCTTGGGTTGTCTGCCCACTGCAGCCATGCACTACAGTCTGATTATCCCATTACTGCTAGTCCAAACGCAGAACACAAAACTTCCAACCTGAAAGTGTTTAAATACAGAAGTTAGAATAACACCTGCTTTCTCAAGTAGTTATTGATTAGCATCCACCTTTTCCTCTTACACAGAAGTGCTCTTTCAGAACATACATTTGGAAAGATGCAAGTATGACAGACCATGGTACTCCCCATCTCAGATTCCTCATTTCATCTTTTCTGAGAATAGCATTGCCTTAGAGGTACAAAGACAACAAAAGAAAGAGTTATTCTACAAACTGAAAGTCCTGAATATTTTTCCCACTCCCATTCTTTTCCATTCTCCATACTACAGCTTGAAGAATTTCATATGGGAGTCTGATAACTTCACAAACAACTTACTTATGGTATCTTCAAAGTCACAGCTTAATGAAACTAATAGCAAGCAGGTAAACACATGGTAAACTGGACAAGGGTCAATACCATCTCTTTATACCAATGAACTAGCCTCAGGGCTTGCAGGCAAAAAAACAAAAAAACTGTGCTACACCCAAAGTTGGACTGGAGGTCACACAAGGGATGGACTAAAGATTCACCTGAACTTTATTTTCAGTATTGCTGCTTTAAACTAAGCTTGCTTAGGTGAATTAAGTTGCAGAACAAAGCACTCAAACATCCATCCTGATGGATTCAATTAACAGTTGACATGCTGTACTTAAGCTGCTACCAAGTACTAGTTCAGCTAATCATTTCAGAAGCAAATGTGAAGGCTGTTCATATTGCTGCATTAATCTGTTGCTGCAGGGCAGTTATGCAACTGAAACATGGCACACGCTAAGTTGATAGGACCCATTTAAGCACATACTACTCATTACACAGCCCTTGAGTGTAATAGAGGGCATGAATAATAGCTTCAGCTAGAAGTCAGCTGGTAGCAAGGACACGGATGCTTAGTTCTTAAATATGCAGAAAGTAAGGCTACAGCACTAGAATATGCTCACAAACGTGGCCGGTTTCCTTTTTGCTTTCTGAATTTGTACTTTTGCTGGGGAAACAAACAAACAAACAAACAAAACCACACGCCATAGGAGACACATGGCATTTTAAATACTGAAGAGGTTCATATCAAAGACTAGAAGGACAAACATTTATTTAGAGTTCCACCGCACACATGTCAACTGAGCATCGAATTGAGCACGAGCACAGCAATCCTTGCAAAAACCCAAGCATGTAAGTGCTGCTTGTGCTCCTGGAGACCGCTTCAAATGGCTTTTCCAACCCCATTCATTTTCAAGCAATAGCACTAATAAGTGCATTCCGTACAGAGTTTTTGAAAACTGAAGTTGTCCCAGTAATGGAGCCAGAAGGGAACTCAAATACTAACCAGAAACTTCCACCTGAAAAAAATTCCAAGCAAAATAAACTCCTGAGCACCTGAGTTTTACTAGCTGATATAAGACTGATCCCATTTGCTCATTTTCAAACTTAAAGACATGATATTCTCTTCTGTGGCACACAGAACAAAAACAATTCATAAAAGGATGCGATAGTACAGTACCGTATTTTTGAGGCATTTACACTTTAATTTAAAAGGGTTCAGTTCATAATAGTCTATTTATTAAAGTTTTCAACTTATAAGAATAAAAATCTATGCAAGAAAAGAGTAAGAGTTTCAGGTTTGGTTATGAATTCATTCTGCTTCAAAAGTATTTTCAAAAAATTTGCTACACAGGCATGTTTCACCAGGAAAAAAAGAACAATTAACATAAAAGCAATGCACGTTAACACCATTAACAAGCTGTTTCTCTGGCTGTATGTTACTATTAACAAGAATGGAAACTCACCAGATCAGCATTATCCTCCCTCCACCATTCCCTTCAGTAATGACCATTGCCAATTCCTACAACTGTTTAAAATTTGTATTTTATGAACAAAATTTGGTCATAGTCATATCACTGTGAAATACTTCTAGTAGGATTACGTGTACCCACTAATGCCTTTTAAAACTTAACAGTAGCTTCCAGTACCTACAACCCTATTACTTCAGTAATTGCTAGAGCACACAAATTATCTGAAACGATGCAAAGCACAATGGCCATAAGATACTGTGCTATCCAAGACACTTTAACATCAACACAGGCTAATATTTAGCAACTAAATCAACACAGTAACATTTATGTTAATTCATTAAGCTGGAAAAGGCTGTAGGCAAAGGGGTTTGGGGTGAGCGGTTTTTATGTTTTTACTTCAGAACATACGTGAGTTTTCATTGTAACTAAACTACATTTGAAAAACAAAAGCAAACAAAAAAACCCCCAAGGTTCTTAAGATAAAATGACAAAGGATAACTCACAAATTTAAATACTGGTCTGACACATGTGGCTTTCTTTTTAAAGCAAGTGCTGCCTTCTTAGATATTGATGGTTCTTTGGAAGAATACACACCAGTGCTCATCAAGAGGAACAGGCAGGCTGCTGTGGATCGACTTGTCCCTTCCTATGCAAAAAGAACCAAATCCTTGTGTCTTTTACCGACTGGTATCAGCCTCTTTGGGGAGGAGACTGTTCTGTCAGCAAAGGCCATGATTTCCATAGGCAGCACCCTGGGCAGTCGCCCTTCTCAGGCTCCAGGCTTCAACAACGTCCTCAAATCTGCCAGCAACACCACTCACACAATTGTTCCCAGTGATCTGGAATGATTTAAGTATTCTTAAGCTCCAACTTCTTTCTTAAGTGAATATTCTAACTTGACAGGGTCAAAGTGGTTATATATATGCAAGAATACCAGCAGACCTAAGGGGACTGCAAGTCTCCAGCAAAAGGAGGGGTGAAAATAGCTGTGCAATGGCCCCTTCATCTACACAGGAGTCAGGAGAGGACATCGCATTAACCACAGCCTAACCCCAGACATCATAAATATCTCAGGGAAAGAAACCCCTTCATTGAGGGTTTGACAGCCTTCCTGCAGGGAGAGCTGGTGCTTTGAGTGCCTGCCTTTTCCTGATAACAAGAATCCTGTCGAATGTGCACTGGTCCACGGAGTTGCTTCGCAGAAGCAGGAGGAAGGACCAACAGGGACCTGACATGGCTTCAAGTTCAATTATCACTGAATGTTTTACTTGGAAATCCATGATCTCGGTATTTTTCCAGTCCCAGAAAGAATTAAGGCTCTGCAAATGCTGTGCACAAATAATTTATATCTGCAGAGAACCAGAGTGGAGCACAGGAGAGTCACAGCAGAATTCTTCCTCATCCCTCCTCTTGGACCAATTTCCAGACAATCACCTGGGCCGTTCTTTTTAAATTTTACACTGAAGTCTTGCTATGGCTTCCAGTGATTTCACTTGCTGTGACCTCTTCCACCAACTCAGAGTGGAAGGACGGCCTTCCACTGAAGATTCTCCAGAGAACTGAAACAGGAGCTTTAGTGAAATAATTCAAGGAAGGATACTCCCTACTACACCTTGACTTTATTCTTAAGCTATGGTGATCCACAGCCATTCTCAATTACACACAGTGGAAACATCAAAGAAAGCCAGTGGAACGATTTGAGACAGATTACCAAGAAAACAAAAAACCCCAAAAAACACTACAGCAGATAAAACAGTATCTAGTTTATTACATATAGAAAGAGATTTCGAGAATTTACAAACACCCACATTTTCATTCCA
>NW_010156280.1:20681-27245 GCF_000695765.1 Mesitornis unicolor
CAATTTGAAAAGTTCACCCTTTTTGTTTACATTAGTTTTGTGGTTTTCTGTTGGTTGGTTTTTTTCCTTCTTTCTTTACAATATCTACAATGGAAGACTCTGATTTCTTTTCTCTGATTTTTTTGTCAGTTCCTGTGCAATTGATGAATTCAAGTTGACACTTGTAAATATCACGTAGAGTAATGTTTGTCTTCATTGTACTTAATACAGACTATTATTTTACACGGAGTACAAAATTATTTTTCTTCTGGAAAGAACTCAACATCAGGGTTATCTTACAACTGATAGCATCAGTAAATATGACTGTACAATCAAGGCCCAGGGACCAATGACTCATATTATATTATTTTCTGAATTACAATCTTAAAACAAGAATAGTACCCTATTCTATTCTTAGAAGCCTTGTTTTAAGCAGGTTTTCCACTCTGTTTACAACAGAATATAGTATACCTCAGTTCCACATCAAAAAAGATGTGCTGTAGGAAAAGTTACATTTTAATTAAAAAAGTACATGTATAAATCAAAACCTATGTTAAATATTTAATACTCTTCAACCAACATTAAGTTTTGTATGTAATAATTTACAATGATGATTTGTCATACAGGTTTTCAGCAGCAAATGAAGTTGTGTAAATGTGCTAGTAAAATACCCATTCTCACCATGACGTAGTGGTGGGCACATCAGTTCATCGTGGCCAGCTAAGTCCTTATGGTAGAGGATGAAGTAAGACAGATTCATTGTCCAGGTGTCACAGTGCTTCTGCTTGGCACAACACGGGATGTGCAGCTCAGTCAACTAACTCCTGAGGTTTGTGTAAAGTAAACAAACTGAACTGGATGCATCGTACCCATTGACAGAGGAAGAGGAGGAGGAGGTGAGGTCCTAGTTGTGATAGCATGAAACATTTATAGTCTTGATACCCATGAGTTAAAAGAAGGATTTGCTGAGGTTGTATAGGTCATCAATCTGAAATTGAAAGAGAAAGAAAATTAGCATCATGGGCACTTTAGAAGCTTTTCATTAATTATTTTCCTCCCCCTCTTTTTTTTTTAGCTCCTTTAGAAAGGTTATCATCCAAACTGAAAATGTTAGCACCTTGCAAAATTATGGCATATGCAGTTGAACTGTTCTCAAGCATCTGAATCCCAAAAGCATTTAAAACAGATGTTGGCAATAAAATTCGAAGTAGTCAGAAACACATTTTAAACTTGCAAGAGATTCACCTAAGCAGAAACAATTTAAGTGTCCATACTGATTAACTCTGACAAGCTCCTGTGACAAGAGAAAGAAAAGCTCAAACTGTTATCCTGCTGGTGGTGTTTTTTCCTACTGCAAGTAAGATTCATAAAATATCAGGCCTCCTTGCAGCGCTTCCTGCCCACCTGCAAATGCCACCGTTTGCTACAAAAGGATGATCAAGGTATGGAACATGAGGAGAGCAGCATTGCAATTCCATATGGCAATACAAATTACAAAGAAGCTGTATCCAGGAAATGTATGGAACATGCTGCTTCTCTCTCTGAGTGAGGATCGGGGGAATAACAAGGTCCTGTAACCCTAACAATGCGCTGCACAGGTTTACTGGGGAATGAACGTCAGAAGCTGCTTTTGACTCTGTCCCACCAGCCCTCCTCACCTCTTGGCTCCAGCCTCCCCGATCTAGCACACAGTGCAACTGTCTCTGTCAACAAGTCCTCTCAAATCTGCTTTTCAGCTGTTTTTACAAAGGCAGGTCATGAGTACAAGGACAACGTCAAATAGTACAGGATCATGAGCAATGCAGTGCACAGCAAGGGACTCCCGGTGCCAAACCGCTTGGTGTCCCACTGGCAATCCCGCAGCGGACGCTTGGGCATCCAGCGGGGAGCGGTGTCCTTGCTGGAGGACGCAGGGTCGTGGCCGCACACCAGGGTGCCACAGGCGCCTCCCCACCGCACCCAAGGCTCTGCCGCCATGGCTCCCGCACCCGTGCACAGCGCGCAGCTCCCGCCAGCATCGGCCGCGCTGTCCCTGCGCCACCACAGACCACGGCCCTGTCCTCCCCTCTTCACACTACAGGTGCGTGCAGCCATGCCCACTGAGGCCTGAAGAACACACCAGTGAAATGAATACTATTTTTGTTTTAGCCGAGGCTAGAGGACTACCGTCACTGCCATTTCAGGAGTTTCACCTAAGACGTGATGAAGCAAGACTTAGATTTTACATACAAAGGTGTCTATTTTTGTATTCAATATTATCTACGCTCCTGAAAAGACAGGTAAACAGTGCATTTTCCTCAGTGCAAGAAAAGGCTTCCCATAGACATGCTGAAGTAAAAAAACTGAAAAGACCTCCTGTCCTATATTCTTTAATTGCCCAAGAAACAGAATTTACTTTGTGTGGTCCTTCAAGTGAAAGGAAAGCCTATCCCTGCAAATGATGTGTGGTATGCTGTGAAAACTCCCTGGAGAATTATCTCACAGATCTCTTACTTACTTTCAACTTTCTTTCGCACTCACATTGCAATCTACTGGAATGTTCCTACCCAAATATCTATATACAGCTTCACATAGCTTTGCAGCTTTCAGCTATGTTGGAACTAAAATTAGCCAGTAATGCCTACTTTATTAATAAGACAAGTGACAAAAGATAAATGAGTTCATTTAAACAGAGGAGCAAAGCATGCCTGATTTGTGCACTGCATATCTGGGGCGGGTGGTCCACACCCGGCTCCCACCCAGCAGGGCCAGAGGAACAGTTGAGTGCCCACCAGCAGGGCCCAATGGCCCGACCTGCCCCGCACATACAGGGCAAGCAGCAGGAAAGCAAGTAACAGCTTTTCTACATCGCTAGACCTTATTCTGCTAAGAGATTTTAAGTACATAAATAATAATTTGCAGTATCAGGGCCAAGTCTTGATTACGTCTCTTCAGTAATATTCAGGTCATCTAAACTCAAATACATCGTGTAGTGAACAAAATGGCCTGTCTAATCCAGTCCCTCACCAATTCAACCACTACGGCCAAGAAGTTGTCACAACCACTACTAGCGGGCATGCATTCCTGGATTCAGAAGTCAGAAGAGCAAAGGAAGGGAGAGAGTAACAAGTCCATTTGAAAAACAAAACACCTCCTAGGGAATTCACTAAGAAAATACTACTGAGGAAACCCACAGCTACAGAAACCCAGATGCTCACATACTGAAAAGAGTGAAAACACACACCAGGATGAAACATCCAAAAGTTTGAGTCTTGGGATGAAGAGCCAGAATCATGCAGGACACCAACTGATGTGACTACATGTCACACAAACTTCAGCTGCAGCTAGGACAGGACGCAGGGGCACGGAGCAGTTTCAAGCTAGCAATTACACCTCCAATATCTTCAACAGTACAACGTGGTCTGTATGTCACCTTTTGATAACTCTGTGCCAGTAGCCTTTGTTTTCTTCTAATTCTGTGAAGGAAAAAAAATTAGACTGTTCATTACACATTGTCTGAAATGACTGATTGCTATTATTTGTTTTCACATCCCAAATTCCTCTGACAAATCTCTTTCCGCAAAGCAAAAATTGTGTAACTGAGAATGACAACCCATGCTACTTTTACAGGACAGCAGTGCCTGTTCTGTCTGAACACACAAAGATGCCCAGAAAATCACCATTCTGAGAGCAAAGCTGCTCCTCCAAAGTCACTGGAAATGCAGTAACCTATAATGCCTTGGATCCAGGGAATTCTTGTCTGTGCATAACTCACAGCCAAAAGCCCCATCCCCAGTTTGAGTGTACGAATGCTTTTTGCTGGACTTGAAAAAATATTCCTTAAATTTTTGACAAAGCAATCCGAATCTCCAGATCTCCTCAGCAAACTACTACAGTACAGTTCAAGGCAGAAGGAAGGACCTTATTTGGAATTTCAGTCACTGGTGGATACCTCATTGTTTCTTATCAACAGCCATCAGCATTTCCTTAACAACATGTAAAAGCAGTGCAGAAGACAAGTGTTTTAACAGAGAGTGCTAGAACTGCAGCGAGCTGAGGTAAGGATCATTAAAACTACTGACATCATTGTTGGCAACCAGAGAAAAGGGAAAACCTGTGTTTAATCTATTTCCTATTCACCACAAGTTTCTGCTGGAGTCCCCAATAATGCAGTCTGTGGTTTACTTGATGGAAAAAGTGATGCAAGAAAAATGTACTGAAGCAAACAAGCATCCTTAAAAGTTACTACAGGGTACCTTTGACAAGTAGGCTCTGCTCAACATCTGCTACAACACATGCAGATAACACTCACGCGCGGTCCAGCTGGCAACGCTTTCTTCTCAAACCTATTAGTCCAGGCTGGAAACGACACAGCTAACTGCAGTTCCTATTACAGCCGAAGTCTCCTTCTTAAATCCAGTAACTAGAAGTAAGTTAATACTTCATTTTATTTCCATTATTGAGGAGCTGGAGAAGGAGAGGAGCACTTAAAATCTGAACTCTGTGGGAGGAGTGTCTAGACAATTCAATAATATCTTTCCTGAAGTTAACAGAATTTTCATACATAAAATAGATGTGCTGTTAAAATACACTTAAAGTGTAATACTTACTCCTTCCTTACAATCCATTCTCTTTGAAAAGTAACCAAGAAGGAACAAACATATCAAAAGAAATGAAAGTGAAAGCACAAGCAATCTTCAAACAAAAGACTTTACAGTCACCAACCTAAACTTCTAATTGCTATTAAGTGCCAGTGATGTGTCTTGTCCCTAAAACACCAATAAAAATACCCTTCCAAAGGGTGACTGCATTTCAAAACAAGTAAAATAACGCGGAGGTGCTGCTGAAGCTCCATTATCATTTCAGCAAAGAAATGCAGGTACATTGTCACTGATGAATATGGCAGGACAAAACAGCAGACCCGCCTGGCACAGTGACACCTCTGCAGTGCCAGCTGACATCTGTTTAGGAAACCGCTCTACAGCAACAGAACCCCGTCAATGCAAAGAGGGCTCCTTACTGAAGGAACAGCAGACTTTTCCAGATACACTGAAGGAGGTTAGGTTCTCAATTCTGCCATCAACCTTGCTAAACCAAACGTGTTCTCCAAAACTCTACCTATCCCACCAGCATCTCGTTTGAAACAATGAACAGCAAGGAACTGGTTGAAGACCCCCTGTTAAAGTTACTAGTTATAAATAAAAGCTTTTAAAAGTAAATGCACATTTGTTGTTTAC
The DNA here is from genome assembly GCF_000695765.1 of Mesitornis unicolor. Lineage (NCBI taxonomy): Eukaryota > Metazoa > Chordata > Aves > Mesitornithiformes > Mesitornithidae > Mesitornis > Mesitornis unicolor. Next base: position 25,877 of record NW_010156280.1, read on the forward strand.
TTTAGTATCATGTAGGGTATCCTATTCTGTGTAGATGAAACAGCAATTTACTGCATAATAATGAACACATCTACCTAGTAAAAATTAAAAAGGTCAGAAACAAAAGCTCAAAATAAAAATATAGGCATTATGAAAATACCCCAGCGGATTCATGCAGAATGTCACAAGTCGAGGTCTGCATGCAGCCCGGGCACCCTTTGTCAGGGCAGGTATAACCAAGTGTCTTCAGAAATCTGACACAAAAGAGGCACATTGAGTAGTACTGAAAAGCTCATTTACAGCTCTTGTCTTAGTGACATTCGCATGAGTCACCACTTCATTATAACGAAACGGTGCACACCTACTTACAAGCTGAATTTATCCACGTTTCTGTGTTCACGACACCGATGATCAATCAGTGCTGTTTACATATTTCTCGGTATCACTAACGTGTACACAGGTATGCGAAGTATCCCATTCGGATAAATTAAAAACAAAACCCAAAATTCAAACTAGCTCAGATAACTTCTTTTCGGTGATATGCAAATACATTGTCGTTTCCCCAATCTCACATGGACCGTTGAATGAGTAAAGGAATGCAAGAAGAAACAACGGTTGCTCCAGCATGTTAACTGCAGCCCCGCACTAACAAAAGGAATTCAAAATAGAACTAAACAAGGTAATTACAACATTGCTGTTTAACTTGACAGGCTATAATCTACATTTAATAAGCCTAGATAAGCTTTTCTTCATTGTACCTAAAACGCCTATTTCAGCTTGCTTATAAATGTTCTAAGTGAGGAATGACTGATGATTCGGTTTCACCAAGTCCTTTCCTATCAGACCGAGTAACCGGATTTGGTGCTTTCATCCCTTTTTTCTTTTTCATACAGGTAATCATTCACTGAGGAGGAACCTAAAGACCAGTAACAGACAGTGCAGCCTTTCTATCAGACCAAATAACCGGATTTGTGCTTTCATCCCTTTTTTCTTTTTCATACAGGTAATCATTCACTGAGGAGGAACCTAAAGACCAGTAACAGACAGTGCAGCCTTTCTGCTACGAGTTCAGACGAAACTCATTCCCTTAGTGTATAGCACTGGAAAAAAAAGATCATCCTCACCACAGAGGAAGATTTTCCTCTTTTCCCCAGAAAGAGAAGGTGGGGAAAAACCAAAAACTAAGAGACTTTTAAGTAAGATGATGAGCAGAACCAGGTTCTTACATTTAAGAACCCATTTCCAGTGGGAAAAAACACAAATCAAACCACACACATTCTTTGGATGAGCTTCTGCCCAGCAAAACATTCATGTTTGATTTCAACTTCACAGCACATCAACCTGATTTAAACTCAAGACAAAACTGAACCCATCACTGAGGTCAGCAGGA
>NW_010156280.1:27265-33377 GCF_000695765.1 Mesitornis unicolor
AAGGGCTGCCTGCCCCAAGCACCTCGCATGGGAGTCACACCACTGGAGCTCAACCTGGCCCCTCTGCACCCGTGAAGGGGAGGAAATGGGCCAGCCCTCTGCAGCGGCAGATAGAGATACTGGAAAAAGGACTGCAGCAAGTTTGTATGTAGAAAAATTATTTAAGAGATCTCCTGCTCTATTATACAAAATCAGCAGCAATTTAAGGGTTTGAACAAAAGTGAATCGACCCAAGTACTGAATTTCTCATGAAATATTTCATCTTTTCAGTTTTGGAAAAAAGTTACTGAGTTTTTGTTTTTCTTGAAGATTAAAAGCAGCACGATACAACTAAGCCTAGAAAGAAAGAGTTTCCATTCAATTCAATAGCTTGTTTTATAAAAATACCGACAACTTCTGTTGCAGCAATATAGCTAAGCGATAAACCAAAACAACCATCTAACCGTTGCAAGTTACAAAAAAACCCAAGATGCAGCCTGTAGATTTTTGTTTGGTTTCGTTTGGGGTTGGTTGTTTGTGGTTTTTGTTTTGTTTTGTTTTTCTTTTATTGAAATGGAAAATATGGGAAGAGTATCTCTCATTAAGAAGTGCTACACTGCAAGTGGGATTCTCATGTTTGTTTCCTTCAATTTTGTAGGACTGAAGCTCTGGACCTTTCCTGTTCCCTTACTAATAGTCCAGCTGAGTAATCAGCAAAAGGTTGAGTTCAGCTTACATGAAGAGAAATTCCCTTTGTTTCAGGACTGAAAATAATAATGCTACTATGAAGCCAGAGAATACAGGATCTCATGAGATCAATACTCCAAGTTCATCCCAAATCTTCTCATAATGGTTCTCTAATACTCTTGGCATTTTTTTTGTTTGTGTTTGATGTCCCTTGGATAAAGCCACTGTTGGCCAAGGGTCTTCTCCCCTCCACCAGACTGCAATAATGAGAAAGGGTATCTAAACCTCAATGTGTACCATCCAGTTAATAGCTTCAGCCATCACAGGACAACATTGCTTCCGTTTCTAAGATTCAAAGAAACTTGCAAATTCAATGACTGGGGTCATTCACTGTTTTGGAGTTTGTACTCCTCAGCTCACTGACTTTGCAGAGTCCAACCCTGAAGAATTTGGAGCATTCACACTTCCCCCGATTACCCAGTAACCCACTCCCAGTTCAAGAAAGCAACGGTGAAGTGCACTTTGTAAGGCTGTATCCTTGAGAGAGGAAAACGCTGCTCACTACTTATCTTTATCAAACATATAACCACTTATCCATTTCACTTAACAAGGGGAATCCAGAAACACAACTTCACTATGCAATGTGTTTCTCAAGGAAGTTTTCTTAGCCCATTTTTTAAAATTACTTTTACGGTAGTTTGGAATTCAACAAAACTCACCAATGCTGGGAACCATTACAACTGCCCTCCCTGCGGGGAAGCAGACGATCGGTGTGCTTTTCGATAGACTCACACACCCTCAGCTTGTTAGCAATTTAAACTCACACAATTACATCTGACCAAACTTGAGCGCACTGAGGCTGCAGTCACATTACAGGAAGAAGCACCTGGCTGCCTCTCAGGGAGGGGAGAGCCCTATTGGATACAACAGTGAATTAACACCACATTATAAAGACCAAGTCCTTTACTGCTGTTTCGTTAGAGTTTCATTCAGTGGAATCCTAAAAGGCTGAACGACTGCCAGTATTACATTTTAAAGTCACTAACAGCTTAAATGGACTAATCTTCCCTTGTTCAGTTGACATTATTTCAAATGGGAAACTAATCAACAGTCACATTATCTGATACAATTTTAACACCAATCTAGCATTATAAGACTGTATAATTACACAAGAAAAAGTCAAAGTAGGTAAAAGTTTTCCTCATCTCAGAATTCGCAGACAGACATTTTAATTCAATAATTCTTAGCCTTTACAAAAAGCCACAACATGTCAGGTGGAAGTTTTTCCCATATAATGAAAACTGTTCATAACAGTATCAGTGAGAATCTCACTAGGTGATAGACACTGTATTACTGTGGCACAAATATACCATCAGTTGTCACACCTAGTATTAAGGATAACCCTTTAGAAGCTATTTGTATAAGTCAATTGAAAATTAAAAGCATAGAGTAATACAGATTAAAGGCTTCTAACAACCACGTATCCCACTACTGAAGTCTGCGCTATAGTTCAGCCCTAACAGGGCTCTGTGGATTGCCCGACTGGCAGCTACACGTAATAAGCCAGACAAGGCACAGATGTTCATGTGCTGCAAAGCGGAAATACAGGGAGCACAAAACCCAAAGACAGCAACGTGATGGGAGAGGAAAGCACAAGTAACACCGTCACCAAGAAGACAAAATGCATTGTGCCACACTCAAGAAATGTTCACCCATGCTAGTTTTGCTGGTCTGACTTCCTGAGGAAACGGAGCTTATATACTTGGAATAGAATAGAGAGCAGGCCTTCTAGACAGGATGTAAAATTCAGTTTAACTTTGTCAAAGATACAAAGTTTTAGATGCGCTAAGTTGCTGTACTTTTTGTAAAAAATCCATGGCTGAGCAAAGGATTCCTTTTCTGCAGCACAGTTTTAATCCACGTGTTTCATGAGGAGCGGAGAGCAAGCTGGGCAGCAACCACCACCAGCCCCCCATGTCCATCTCCTCGACTGCCCAAGCACCGCCTGGCAGAAATCGCAGGGGAAAAGCAGCAGAGGGTGTACTGGGGGCACAAAAGGGCAAGTTAACAAATGTAAGACAAATCTACAGAAAACAGGGCTTCATTAGTGCCACTGCTCACAGATCATCTGTTTGCATAAGCAGTTTTGCTTGGAGCAGTGTTTTGTCTGTGCTATTACTGTTACGTTATGCAAAGAATGTATTAAATTCTTAAATATTACATGTGATTTAATGAATTGTGTATCACATGTGGGAGGTCAAACAAGTAGGGTAACGTTCATTCAGCCTTATAGGCACAATTTAAAAAACAGAAGCCTGCATTATAGTTGAAGGAGCGAGTGCAAAACAAACATATACCTGTGATGGGAAAAGGCAGCTCGAAAAATAGAAGGAACAACCGAGGGGCTGTAACAAGCAACAGTGCAACTTTCCAGGAAGTTCTCTGATCTTTGTTATAAAGGTAACCCAAACCACAGCAAGACTGCAAACCAAGCAGCTACGCCACTGATCACACCTCGTACTGAGTTACTTACAAAGTCAATGCTCCATAGGAAGGAAGTTTTACAGCATGGTCCCTTTTAAAACCTTTTCTGCTTTCAGAAGCACTCTCCCTCTATCCCCTCCACTATCCAACAGAATAATGTACTTGGTTTTAAGTTCTCGTACAAGTTTGGAAACTCTCTGCAGCTCCAGTGGTAGGGACTCTGAATGTCCTTGGTAGAGTAAGGAGAACATAGGAAGAGTAGCAGAAAGTACCGTGACTTCTACTTTCCATGTATATTTTCATACCAGAGACAAAAATACCCTAATTTTAGGTCTAGTTCTCTTAAATGAAGGCTTTAATTAAGATAAAGCTAACATTTTTCATAGAAAATTTGTATTTTCACGGCCTTTTGGGAAAAAAACCAACATACGCAGCACAGCAACAAAAGAGATCTCAGTCTATGTTATTTTGTCCATCTGCTTTTCAACAGCAGCAGATTTTTTTGTATTATTACAACATTTTAAGGCACGTTCCATAATTTTAAATTACATAAGGAGCAAAAGAAAACAACTTTGCAGTTATGTTACCATACTGAAAGAATATGTATCTTGCTGTTTAAACGTCATCGGAAGGCGCGGTGTTCATCACACTTTTCTGCAACGTGAGCATTCCACTTATCATATGCATTGTAAAAAAAATGTAAGGGTACAACATCACTGCCTACAAGTATGCATGTACACCAGGAGAAGCTAAAGTAGGCTATAGTAGTAAGAAAAGTTCAATTGGATTACTGGAAAAAACAAAACACTCCAAAACCAGGACAGCTCCCTGCCTCGGTTAAAAAACCCAAAACCAAACACCCATTCTCAAATCTCCGCATTGTCAGACACAATTTATAATTACCAGTTCAAATTCTGAGGACTCTTAGAAATAACAATCACCTTGGAAGGAGAAGAAGGGAAAAACAAAGAACATTGATTTTCTACAGATAAATACATCTGGTATTGGTAATGATAGTTCTCCATTACATTTTCTCCAGTCTCAATAACTGCATATTCATCTCTCTTTAAAACCATTCCTTTCAACTTTTCAAACTTACTTTGTTTCTGGATACCAACTATTCATGACCCTTAACGTAATGTTTAATTTTAATTAAGAATCATGACAAGTAGAAGTCAGAGTTTCTGCAGCATCTGTAGGCATCTTGTTCTACAGAAACAAAATGACGAAACACAAACACAGCAACCTTTTCTTTCTCCAAGTCAGAGTCCTGGTATTTCAGCAAGGTAAAAACAGTAACACACAGTGAGAGCCACAGCTTTAGAAATAACAACTGCAAAGTGTAGTAAGTTCTACTGTAAATGCAATTTGGCATGGCTTTCAAACACACCACCTGAAGAGCTGTGATTGCTTCCTTCCAGACCTCAAGGTCACCTCAAAATCTGCGAAATACCAGAGCTGTCTGACGTACCGGTTGGAAGGGATGAAAAAGGGCTAGTGTTCTCATCTCACTGAGGACGGTTATATTCTTTTAGATAAAGCTCTCCACTGAATTTCGACTGGAGGGGACATCACAAAATTAACAGAAATACAAGAAAGGAGAACAGGGTTTTGGAAACATCCACAGCTGCAATTTAGATGTAGAGATTAAATCAAGTACACAGATGTCTACTGACATTTTGCTTTAAAAGACTGAAAGAAGACTTTCCCCTTCACTTAAGGGTTTACAAATCAGATTCAGGAAAACAGTGCTGCAGCACTCATTTACAACAAACCCTAAATGTAGTACGCAAAAGTCATCAGCCGTAACAAACAGATCTGAGCATAAAGAGAGCCAGCACCTGAGCTATGGGAAGGGCAGCCCATAACTCGGACTCCTCCCGCTCCCATCTTTGTATTCCAGCTGCTTCTTTTAAGTTCAATGACTGTCTTAGTGCAAGTATTTCTATAAGCCAATATAGCTTTTCTTTCTTCTATTTAAGAAACCAGTAAGCAACTATAAACAATATATTTATAAAATTATGATCTATATTCTGTAATATGTAAACAAGTTCTCATTACTTAGAGGCCACAAATGAGCATAATATTAAATAGTAATAAAAAACAGCTGCATTTCCCTTTTCTAACTGTTTATATTATTTCTAAAGCATCCAGTCTTTAAAATATTTTCTATAAAATCAAAACATGTTGTGTCTGAATGGTAGACCAAACAACAACAGCAGTTTTAAAACATTTCCTGCAATATTATGCAAATTGAACTTCAGTCTGAGTAGACAGGGTGCTTCACAGAATCATCAAGGTTGGAAGAGACCTCTAAGATCATCCACAGCCTGACCGTCAACCAAAGGGTACAGCAGCTGGAAAGGTTACTGCTGTCAGGTAACAGGGAGAAGGCAGCACGCGTCACTCCCCTGCGCAGGTTACCCATACCGCCACCCAAGCAACCTTGATACTGAAATCATTTCTCCATGTGTTTTCACATGAGCTAGCCTACTTTTTGCCTTCATTTACCACAAAACATTTTTTCTCTCTCCCACTCTCTGTTCACACAGAGGTACGTACACACAGACTGATACATGTAAGTATATACACATGCACACACGACTCCACACACCCAAGCACTCTTACTTTGTTGATGGAGGTTAGCATAAAGCAGGATTTATTTCAGCATTTCCTTCAAATGACTACAGTACATGGCATCTTCTATGTCAATACCAATTACAGGTAAACTATGTGCACAGATTTTCAATCATTAGAAAAGAATGCCCTCAAAACATATGATCCAGAGGTTTCCAAAGCTCTCATCACTCTTGTCCTGAAGCAGCTCATAGGCTAAACTTTTGGGAGATGAACCAGAAACACTAAAATCACTTAACAGTTGAGGGACAGTCTTTGTGTGATCAACACTGCTTCCAAATTTGAGCTAGCTTACCCTTTCACAGAATCACAGAATATGAGGAGT
>NW_010156281.1:0-1016 GCF_000695765.1 Mesitornis unicolor
AATTAATTGGTGAGTTCCCCATTAATTAACCCCTAATTAGTCAATAACCCGTTAATCCTTGATCCTAATTAATTGAGTCTCCCATTAATTAACCCCTAATTAGTTAATAACTCGTCAATTACTCGTTAATTAGTCCTAATTAATTGGTGAGTCCCCATTAATGAACCCGTAATTAATCAATAGTTCGTTAATCGTTAGCCCTCATTAATTAGCGAGTCTCCCATTAATTATCCCCCAAGTCGTTAACCATTAATTAGTCCTAATTAAGTGGTGAGTCTCCCATTAATTAACCCCTAATTAAGTCGTTAACCATTAATTAGTCCTAATTAAGTGGTGAGTTTCCCATTAATTAACTCCTAATTGCTCAATAGCTCTTTAATTAATCATTAATCTTAATTAATTGGCGGGTTTCCCATTAATTATCCCCTAATTAATTGGTGAGTCATTAATGAACCCCTGATTAGTTAATAAGTCGTTAATCATTAATTAAACTCCCGTTAATTAACCACTAATTAGTCAATAACTCAACCCTTAATCCTTAATTAATTGGTGAGTTCCCCATTAATTAACCTCTAATTAGTCAATAACTCAACCCTTAATCCTTAATTAATTGGTGAGTTCCCCATTAATTAACCTCTAATTAAGTTGTTAACCATTAATCCTAATTGTGAGTCTCTCGTTAATTAACACCGAATTAGTCAATAAATCGTTAATTACTCGTTAATTAGTTCTAATTAATTGGTGAGTCCCCATTAATGAACCCTTAATTAATCAATAGCTCGTTAATTAATCATTAGTCCTCATTAATTAGCAAGTCTCCCATTAGTTAACCCCTAATTAAGTCATTAATAATTAATTGTAGTTAAGTTGTGAGTCTCTCATTAATCCCTAGTTAACTCGTTAATTAATCATTAATTAAACTTAACTAATTGGTGAGTCTCCCATTAATGAATCCCTAATTAGTCGATAACTCGTTAATTAATCGTTAGTCCTCATTAATTAGCAAGTCTCCCATT
>NW_010156282.1:0-395 GCF_000695765.1 Mesitornis unicolor
CCCTCCAAATCTGCCCCAGGGTCCCCAGATCTGCCCCAGGGTGCCCAAATTTGCCTCAGGGCCCCCAAAATTTGCCCTAAGCCCCCACAAATCTGCCCCAGGGTCCCCAAATTTGCCTCAGGGCCCCCAAAATTTGCCCTAAGCCCCCACAAATCTGCCCCAGGGCCCCCAAATCCGCCTCAGGGCTCCCAAATCTGCCCCCAGCGCCCCTAAATCTGCCCCACCGCGGTGCATTGTGGGAGCCCGGCTCTCTTCAGGCGCTGAGGCGGGACGGCGCCAGTGCGAGCCGACCAATAGGAGCTCAGAACGCGACGCGCCGGGAGGACGCAACCAATCCGCGGCGAGAATCCCGGGAGGGGCGGGACAACGCGAGGACCCCGGGTCATGGGTGGCCG
>NW_010156283.1:0-575 GCF_000695765.1 Mesitornis unicolor
TATTATTATATTTAATTTCAGAGGTAACATTTAGCTTCAGCCTTATTGATTCTGCTCAAAGCGAAAGTGCCTAAATACACATTCCGTGTTTATCAGATTGGATGTATATTTAAAACATACTAAACAATTTGTCTTGCAGTAATGAAACTGAGAGCCACCACAATCAGTCATTCAACTGGAAACTAGCCAGAAGATAATATTTTTGCATCAGCCACCTACTTCCATACTTCTCTTTCTAGGCTGCTACTTCAGCTTGAGCTCTTTATGGTCATGTGACACATACACTTGCTTTGAATAAAATGCTGTTATTTGAAGAGGCCAGCCACCTGATTAAATAAAATTACTGACATTTCCTGGAAGATATTGCAACTATAGGACAAGTTTAAATAGGAGAAAGAATTCATTACTATGCTAAGCCAAAACATCCCTACACTTTGAAACCAAATGAAAACAGAGAGATGGAGCTCTTTTCTTGATGCCCACACTGTCTCTTTGAATTCACTCTGCAGTTCAGACAGATCCCCCATCTCTTAACTTGCCTCTAGAAACTAAGATAATTCCTCATTATAATTTAC
>NW_010156283.1:606-6858 GCF_000695765.1 Mesitornis unicolor
TGCTGATTTTTTGAGCCTGAGTTTCTTTTTGTCCTCTCTTCATTCTGCTATTTTTGGCACAGTCAAATGACCTCAAGGACAAGGCACCTCCATCAGAGGAGGAATATTGGGTCTGATTTACAATAAAGCTGACCCTTCAGCATAGTGCCTGGCACTGCTGCCTGCTCCGTGTGCCCTCCGAGTTGGCCAGTGCCTGGCTATGAAGCGCATGTGGTGCGCTTACTCCTCTAATTACTACATCTCAACATTTAACTGAGCATTGCCAAGGATGATAATATCATGTCAAGGACAGTGACAAAGATTTGAAATGAGATTAGAACAATAGATCTATTTTTTATATAGCTATGTTAAAAAGTCCACTTCATGATAGGGCCCTTGAAATAAAGCACTGTCACTAGAAAGCCATCATTTATGAAAAGCTGCTGTAGATGGCAATATTTAGCAATCACAGGTAATTATAAAAATAGGAGGAAAAGCTATAACAATTTAGTTGATAACTGCAGTACCTTGGAAAACACTGGTGTATGCTTTTGGGTTTGGTTTCTTTTTTTTTCAGTAGTGATGTCTGTAAGAAAAAATAATGCAGTAGCAGTAGTCTATATTATTCTGAATTAAAATTAATTATGTGCAGCCTGAACTTGCAGTCTTGAAACATTAATGTACACAGTCACTGTCCAGATGAATATTAATACTGAGATTTTCGAGATTCCTCAGAGTAACTGTGAGCAGAGCAAAACTATAGTAAGGCAATGCAACACAAGGATGTTGGGTTTTCTTTTTATTTCTCCTAACATCGATATAGCCCTATGTATTCAGAAATATCATTAGAGAAATCATTACCTTTTTAAAAAAATATATAGATGGCAAGGTCTTTCATAAAAAGGAAATTCTTTATACCTGCTTGAGACTTCTAACAACCTTAATTCTCATTTCTCAGTTACAGTCAGATTAGTTTTCATCCACAAGGGCATCATTTAAAATCACGTATACTATGAATTGTACAGCAGCCCTGTAAGAATATTCTGCCTCACTGTGTGAACATGCCTGGTTCGCATGCAAGCAATTCAAACTGAGGACAAATACATATAAGACTACTAAAGATAAGTGTGTGAAGCCATAGGCATATGACCATAAATAAGCTGCTTAATGTGACTTAGTTATCACTATAACTGATTGAAGATCAGCTTTTATCTTCTGAAATGTTCCCATAAATCTTGCATTGAGTGACAAAAATTCTGCCTCTTCTTTCAGTTTATCTTTCCCATTGTCTTCTTCTTACCACATATTAAAAAAAACCCACAAACCTATTGCTTCAGGCATTCAAATGAAAATAGTGTTTATTTTTCTTACTTAATCCTTTTCTTCTGATGTTTTTCCCTGACTGAAGTTACAATTTTCAATTTATTTACATGGGAAAATGTTCCTGAAAAAACTGTGTAATATAGTAAATAATAGAATATTAACACTTCCTGTGAGAAAGTGAAGCAGCACATAAAATGGTAACTAATAAAAAGGCCATCATTATGCATATTTTTAGTGGTGCATATTGAGAAAAGAAGAGGAATTGCTAAAATGAAATCTTAGAAGATGGAAATAAGATTTCCAAGAAGTCTTTTAAAATGCTTTAAGCTTGTAAGTCCCCTGTGATTAACAACATGTGGTATACTAGAGAAGAGCACATGCAGCCAGATGTTGGGGTTTTCATTATCTGCACATCTCTAATTGAATCTGATGTGACATTAGCACTACCCCTATGACTTCAGTGAAGATGTATCTCTTGCTTTTTTTCTTCTCTTTTATGTTAGTTTTCTTGAACACATAGTAACAAATCCCAGTGGTCTCCAAGGAAAAAGTGCAAATAACCAAATGCTCTCATCACAGATGCTAATGCTGTCTTGAAATAAAAAAGAACCAAAGAGTATATGTACTTAAAACTATTGAGTGAAATATCAGCCTAACATCTTGACAGTATCAGACTCTTTGTGTGGCAGATTTAGGATTTATATTTTGATCTTACAAAGAGGAAAGGAAAGAATAAAGCAAGGCTTTGATCCTAAAACACTTTTTATTGTAGGGACAGAATTCCCCCTCCTCCACAAAAAAAGAAGACACTCAAAATACAAAAAGACAAATAAAATATTTTATTTCTGTCTTGCATAAAGTTCCTCTACTACACATTACACTATTGTTCCTGTACAAAACTAATCCCTAAAGCAAGATAATGGAAACGAGATTTTGTATGTAGGTCTACGAGAAGGATGTAATGCTGAAGCCTGGTCTGTCAGCATGGTCTGTTAATTTTGTCTCTCTACTTTCATCTAAGAGACACCAGATCATCCCAAAAAGAAGCCTGAGAAATTATGAACAAGATGGTTGCTGCGGTTGTTGCTATAAACAAGCACATGATATATTATCTGTGCATTTAATTGAAATAAATGCTTTTGTTAGCAGAAGAATGAAACTACACATCTAGGATCACTTCCACTAGGAGATGTCTGTTTTGCCATGTTTATATTACTGCCTCATATGAGTCATCTAGGCCAAAATAGCTATCCCTTCTTCTTCCAAAGTGCCGTAAGTAGATGATTTGCATAACCATTTCGATACTCCTTGTGGAGGTCACCCCCATCTGTCACTTGTCACATGTAACAGAGTGCTCTTATAAAACATGTAAAAGAGACCTGGCATTTTGTGCAGTCCCTAACTCTTCCTTCTGCCCTTGTAGTAACAACACCTAGCAGACAAAATAAGCTGAGGACAGAGAAGACCATTACAATTTGCATGTTTTAGTACTCATGCGCTGTGCTCCTTATTTGAGTTCAGCTTATTCTACAATTTTATCTACATGGAGATTTCCCTAGAAAATCCTTGTGTTTGCTACTGTGTGAGAAAAAGGATTAATCAAGTTCAGTTCACCTCAGTTAAACTGTATATGCTGCAGTTTCTGCTATTCTATTCCAAGATAAATGAAAAGTTTTAGGACATTGTTTCCTTGCACGTTTTAAATCTGGAAGCCCATACTAATAATTTTTGAAGGGATCTAATGGATCATGACCCTTACTGTAACTACCTGTAGACATACTAATTTGTAGTTAGAACCCATAAGAATATTTTTTGCTCCTATATCTATGTCTTAGGTTATGCCTTTGTTTAAAGGAGTCTTTGGTGAAGTCGTGTGTTGTATAAATCTTGTATAAGGCTTGTGAAACAAATAGAAACATATGCAGTATTCCTAACAACAGGGCTACCTGAATAGACTTCATATTCATGAAACAAAAAGGAGAGTTATATAAATCATGAGGTTTAGGCAAACAAGTAAGAATAACTAGATCTACACATTCCATGTCAAGCAAGCATTCTGCTACATATGCTATTAAAATTTCTCTGCATATCATCATAGATTCCCTTTTCACCTAATTCACCTTACTCTATTCCCTTTCCTTTTGCTTTCCACATAGAAATACAGGGGGGAAATGCATCATAGAGTTATGTTATCTGTGACTACACCAGACACACTTCTTCTTAAAAATTACTTTATTATTCTTACTGGATGACTCTCAGAAAATCTCATTTGTATTGTATAATTAATTAGGCGTAACTACATTTTCTTGTTCATCTTCACTTTCACATTTACCAGTTTAATTTTAATATTCACTGTTATTTCTTTTTCCTCAGTCTTTTCACAATTATTAAAATTTTCCTCTGAAATTTACCATTAGTTTCCACTTTTTGCTTATTATTTTGTATACCATGTCTCAGGTTTAGATTTCAAACCCAAGTAACTGGTTTGTATTTTCCCTCATCTAGTCATTTATTGTAGGACATTTATTTCAGGAACTGAATAGTAATACATCTGAATCTTTTCCTGCCTTGCTTTTTTTATTCCCTCCTTTTTTTAGAGTTAGGGCAGACAGTTCTTGGAAATATTGTAGCTCATGACCTTTGAACACTAATTCTTGATACTCTATGCTTTTTTTCTTAATTAAATCTTTCTACTGATAATGCTGACATTTCAGAATAAGATTTCCAAGCCTCTGAGGAGGCCTTGTAAAGGGAATAGGACCCTATGCACCCTGACCACTTCAACCCTTCCAAAGAGCTGACATTTAAAGGCCTTGCAATTACAGTTTTTTACATATTGCATAGTTTCCTCTTTCAGGATTTGTAGTCAGCCTTTTAATTCTATTGCTCTGTTTGACTGTTGTAGTCCTCATCAATTTACAAATTGGAAACTATGCCTAACCAACCTGATAGACTTCAGTGATAACTGGCTCAGTGAACCAGAGAAAAGCAGTCGATGCTGTTTATCTTGAAATTAGGAAGTCTTTTGACACTGTCTTGCATAACATCCTCACTGACAAACCAAGGAAGGATGGACTAAGTGCACTGACAGTGAGATGGATTAAAAACTAGCGGAACTGTTTGGCTCGGAGCATTGCATTCAGCAGCACAAAGTCGAACTGGAGGCCTGACACCAGCAGTGTACTACAGGGGTCAGTGCTGGAGCCAATACTGTTTAACTTCTTCACTAGTGTGGCACGCAAAACTAGAAAGAATAGTTTACAAACCAGATATGTGTGTTGTCACTCAGAGGGACCTTGACAGGCTGGAGAAATGGTCTGACAGGAGACTTGTGAGTTCAACAAGGGAAATGTCAGGTCCTGCCTCTCGGGAGGAATAACCCCAGACCCCAGTACAGATTGGCAGAGAAGGACCTTGAGATTATAGAACAAGTTAGACATGAGCCAGCAATGTGCTTTTGCAGCAAGGAAGACCAAGAGGAACCTGGGTTGCATTAGGCAGAGCATGACCAGCAGGTTGAAGATGATCAGCTTTACACAGCTGTGATAAGACGTATCTGTAGTGCTGGGTTCAGTGCTGGACTCTCCAGTAAAAGAGAGAAGTAGACATACTGGAGTAAGGAGAGTGAAGGGCCACCATGATGATTAAGGAATTGAAGCATTTCATTCAAGGAAATGCTGAGAATGCTGGGACTGCTTAGTTTGGAGAAGAGACAGCTCAGGGAGATCTTGTCCATGTGTATAAAAATTTGATGGGGGAAGTAAGGACAACAGAGCCAGACTCTTCTCAGTGGTGACCAGTGACAGGACATGAGCCAATGGGCACAAACTGATACACAAGAAATTCCTCTTAAACATAAGGAAAACATTCTTCACTATGAGGGTAATTACATACAGGAACAGGTTGCCCAGAGATGTTGTGGAGTCTCCATCCTTGGAGATATTCAGAACCCAATTGGATACAACTCTCAGCAACCTGCCTTCACTGACCCTGCTCTAAGCAGGGGATTGGACCAAATAATCTCCCACAGGTCTCTAGCTGCTTTTTCATTTTTAGCAAGTATTTGCACTTACAATCAGGTTTAGAAAGTCTGGAGAATTCCCATAGTGTCCTGTAGCTAACATCTATGAAGCTGTCAGGATGGGGGTGGAGTTGTGGGACACACTGTGCAAATTGCACTGCACAACTCTACAGTTTATCATACAGATATTCTGCTTGGTTCTATAATGTGTGTACAGACTCTTGCATTATAACACGAGACATCCTGGCACAGGGGACTTCAGATTTGCATTATCTTTATGTCTACTTTTTTGAACAGAAATATCTAAAAAAATCCCACAACAAATTGTTTTGGGGTTTCTGGGGTTAAAGTAGAAGTGTTCATTATAGATACAACATGTAGAGTAAGGTTTCCTTAATATTACTCTTAGTCTGCCTAGTTTTCTACTTCTTTTTTCATTTACAGTATTTTGATTTGGATCAAGGCCAAAGTTAAAAGGTCAGAAATACTACAAACTGAAATTTCAACTAAGGGACCAGCTATCTGTGTT
The DNA here is from genome assembly GCF_000695765.1 of Mesitornis unicolor. Taxonomy (NCBI): domain Eukaryota; kingdom Metazoa; phylum Chordata; class Aves; order Mesitornithiformes; family Mesitornithidae; genus Mesitornis; species Mesitornis unicolor. Next base: position 6,459 of record NW_010156283.1, read on the forward strand.
ACAACTTCCTAATCTATCTTGGAGTTTGTCTACAAGTGTCATGCAAAGCTGTATGAGTCCCATGAGAAAGAACATATTAGGACACCATAGTGTCTGGACCAAAATACTGTATTCGAGAAGTTCAATAATATCTGCTGATGTGTAAGGGAAAAGTGCCCGGCTACAAATCTGTGCTGCTTCTAACATGTGAGTTAACTAAGTGCCACTGTATAATACTCCACTATTACATATCATTAGTGATTTAGGAGCCTTAATCCAGTTTTCAAAAATTGTATAAGTACTTAGGAGTCTAAGTGTCATGTCAGTTCTCAAGAACTAATGACTTGATATGGATCCCATTTTTTAATTCCTATGTTTTTGAAAATCCCACTCAGTACTATAATTGTTGTGTAAAACTAGG
>NW_010156283.1:7015-29546 GCF_000695765.1 Mesitornis unicolor
CTGGTTTATATGGCTGTTCAAAGGAATGCATAACCTGCCATGCTGGAGAAATGAGAAAAGTAGTTGTCACTTCAGCCACAAGATACTAGAAATAAACCTATTTAGAACATAAATGTAAAGCTGTAGAAACCTCATAACAATTGAATTTTATTTTTTTTATTGGGAACTAGAGAAAGAAAAAGATTGAATCAGAAATACTGTAGCTTTTACAGATGCCAAATAAAATTATAGCGAGAATCTGAAAAGTTTGTTATAATGAGAATATTCTCATTCTTATACTGATTGGAAGATTGTTCCTTGGAAATATTTCATCCTTGTGGCTTTTGTGTTCAGTTTTTATAGCAAGGAACAAATTTAAATCCCATATACAGCTGTGGGATGTAGCTATTACATTACATGGTTTTGAGTAATTTAAGCAGAGAAAAAAGACAAACAAGTTATTATTCAGCAGTAGTAGCCATATCTTTGCTATGTAGTGCACTGGCCAGGAGTGGTCTGCCCAAAAGACTGGCATCTCTGTTAATTATTTTAAAATTCTCAGTAATCAAACAGACTCTAGGCTACTATTAATATTAAGGCAATAAGCATTAGGACACACTGCCTCCCCACACAGGACAGAAAGCTACTGTATCAGAAGTAGAGAAGAGGATCTTCTGAGAAAAACTAACAACATTGTAAATTGTTGATGATAGTTTCTGCTCCTACATTACATTCCAAGATAAAGGAAAATAAACCCAGAAAGACTCAATACAGCCAACAAACCCAAAAATACTAGCCTCCCCAATTCTTCTTATAGGTTAAATAAAAACACCTATAAACTAATTTAAGCATGATTTTATGGATGGTTTATATTCATACTAATTACATTAGTAACCAGTAACTTATTAACAAAAGTGAGGGATAAGAAACAAGCATTTTAAAGATGTATATTTTAATTATCAAAATATGCAGACACCTATAGATGGGTTTTCACATTCCCACTGTACCCCACAAGTACTCAGTTATATCTCACTTATGCATAGACATAATATTTGCTGTTTTCTTCTATGTAACTTCTCCTACAGAGTATCCAGAAATTATTGCCTCCCTCAGAAGTTTAATGTATTGGTAATACTTTTTGGTGGTACAAATGTAAGTTTTATGCTGTATTGTGTCATATTACCATCCAGCTAAGATGGCATAGTTTTGTCTATTTTTCAAATCTAAAGAAAAAAGGTAATTGCTATTACTTTTTTTAGCAGTTTGAGAAATATCAGGCTTATGGTGTTCCTCTGCTTCCTTCCCCTCTGCTCAGCTTCCCTATCTGTCTAATACAAACCCACTTAAAGCCTCGTTATAGTTATTCAGAGCTGATCAGTAGGGTATACACAATAAAAAATGATGTAACAAGGAATGGTACCTCAGCTAGGGTTGTGGAAAGCTTAATAGGCTGTAGTGCACTAATTTAAATTAGTCATTGAGTGGACTAATCACAATTTGAAAATGTAGAGACTGCCATAATGGAGGCTCAAAGCAATGTAAAAAACCACTCCAGAAACAGGAAAATTGAGGGTACTTCTTGTGTTAGAAATATGTATCATTTTCAAGCATACTCAGTGAATGAGAGGAAGAGAATGAGAAAGGAAAGCAAATCACTCTGAAATTCACTTTGCATAAGAAAGAGTGGAAGAAAACATGACAACATCACAGATTTCTACTGAAATTAGCTGCTTCGTGTATAAATGCAAAGGTTCAAATTCTTGCAGCACTTGAATCTTTCTCTCCTAGAACCAAATTTATCAAGTGTTTGTGGGGTGTCAAACCAATTCCATATGTATACATTTATCCTTCAAGTGTATTTCAAAAACATTCATAAATATGTTACAATTTAAGCACTGTTCAGCCAGACTCACTTCTGATACATTTGAAATTATATATTTCATTTATGCCAGCAAGAGAAAAACAAGTAAAGAAACAGATAATAAAACCAGTATGAAGCTAGATATACTATTCTGTGTTTCAGTTCTGTGAGTGCAACTTGCTTTAAAGAACAAGGTGGATTCAAGCTATCAGAAATCAAAAGCAAGAAATTGGAAAGATTTGTGGTATGGAAGAACCTTGGAGGCATGCCATAGTCATTTTCCTGGGGAAAACTTCTTGCTAGGAAGCAATGTGAAAGGCAAAAGAAGACACTGTGAATGTATGTCCCCTGATGTACACACATCTTTTCTGCTTCCACTTCTCTCTTTTTTTTAAAGGGAAAGGCAAGAAAGGAGCAGAATTAGCTTTACTATATACTTCAAATCAAACCAAACTATATACACCAGAGACTAAAAAATGCGCTGCAAGGAAAAGAAAAAAAACCAAATGACTATATAGCAAATCATGATAGAAAATTTATCATGTGCAACGTTGGATAGATTTCAAAAAACACATTTCACAAATAAATATTGTAAAGATATTAAAAGCAGGCTGTAATAAGTCTTTCTGAAGAGAAAATGTCACTGAAAGATTTGTAATTTTTGCAAGTATTTGGTGTCTTTTTCATATATTAATCAGAATGCCTCATCAATATGTGGTTATTTCAAAGAGTGCTTCTGAGAATATACTAGTTGTGAGAAATACCAGAATCACAGAATGGCTGAGTTTGGAAAGGAGCTCAACCTGAAGGTTATCTAGTCATTTTACCCTGCTCAAAGCGGGGTAAAATAACAAACTCATGTTCAAGAGATCTTGAAGAAATAATCCTTGTTGAATTAATAATATTTTTCCTAATCACTTTGCTGTATTTTCTCTAAGATTTTTTGTATGAAGAAGGGAGGCCACTGCATTCCCATCCAACTCTGCTTTGCCCATGCCAGAACACCCTCGCACTGGTGTTCTGACACAAGAACTCACATGAGAATGAGAATCTTTCAAAATTTTCTAAAACAGGTTTTGGACTGCTAAACATTTTAGAAAAAAAATAAGGTCCAATTTCTCTGCCAAATGTTGTCATTTTTTAAAAAAACAGACTTACTAAAAGCTGCTTGTAAGTGATAGCCAAGTTATAAATAGCTGAGCCTTGGCAGTGATCTTAGGAACATTTAAATATGTTTTTAATCTCAAGAATTACTTCATACAATATACTTTCTTAATCTTATGAATCAATATCAGAAAAAGGTACTTTGAAGTTAAGAACAATCAGATATTCTGAGATCATTTGCACGCATGTTAGCATTTTTATTATTCTAAATGTACCTCAAGATGCACTTCCTAAAACGGATTTACCTCATTAATAGACACTTTTATACTCTTCTATATAAAGTCTTGTCTTCACAGTCTGCAGACATGTTTTAGCTTCTCCATGCACCATCCTCCCGTAAGTAGATATAATATGCATTTTTCTGGTGTTTTGTAAATACACAAATGGAAAAAGATGGGAGTTGAACACAGAAAAGATAGACAGATGTCCATGTGCTAATTGTAAAATAAATAATAAACCGTTATAATAAATAAAAGATGGTCATTTAGGTTAACAAATACAATGCCACATGTCTGCAATATGAGGCTGGCTAAAAGTTGTAACAATTAGAAGGCAAATCCTACTGACCTCTAATGAATGGCAGATCTTTCTGCCTATTAGCAGAAAGAAGAGCTGTTTCTGAGAAATGAAAATTAAAATGTGCAAAATCCACATCATCCTTCTATCTGCTGAGAATTATTTGCATACAGAAATATTAAGCTACTCTATCATAAGGTAACTACTTCAATATATTCATTTTTCTTACAGATTTTCCTGCTGCTCAGCACTTTTGTCTGTATTTTATACTCAACCTTATAAATATTCATAGCAGTCCACACTGAACTCCTTAGCAGAAATCCTTTCCATAGGTTTTTATGGTGGATCTCTATGCAGGACTCATAGCCCCACCTGTGGCTCTTCAGCCAGACTTAGAGGACTTTGTACTAAAATCATGAGCAGTGCTTACAACATTACTACTGATGCATGGAGAGCAAGCCCTGCCTCTGGGCCAGTTGGTGCAGTCTGAGATCATTTTCAGAATGTGTCAGCCAGTGTAAACCCAGTGGCCTGGTCTTCCTCTATATTATCTGTAGGTAACAGGTCCAGTGAGCAAACTAATTCTTCAGCATGGAGTTCCTTTTCAGTAAGTTGGTTGTTTCACTAGAAAGGGAAGTCTAGGATCACAGAAAAAATCAAAAAGGAAAATAAAATGTTAAGAGATGTAGATGCACATTTAAAACTTAATTTCCTACCTATGCTGCAGGAGCAACAGATGTGGCATCGATGGAGGAGGAGAAAAGTCTTAAAATGGATGATGGGTAGTGAGGTGGATTGTGAACTGGTTGAAGGAAAGAAGTCAGAGAGTTGTGGTCAATGGGACAGTCTAGTTGAGGGCCTGCATCTAGACTGGAGAGCTGGGCAGGGAAAAATTTAATGAAATTTAACAAGGGCAAGTGTAGAGTCTAGCATCTGGGAAAGAACAACCACATGTATCAGTATAGGTCGGGGACTGACCTGCTGGGGAGCAGCACAGTAGAAAGGGACCTGGGGTCCTGGTGGACAGCAGGATGACCATGAGCCAGCACTGTGCCCTCGTGCCTGGGGTGTATCAGAAGGGGTGTGGTTAGTAGGTCCAGAGAGGTTCTCCTCCCCCTCTACTCTGCCCTGGTGAGACCCCATCTGCAATATTGTCTTTAGTTCTGGGCTTCTTAGTTCAAGAAGGACAGGGAATAGCTTGAAAGAGTCCAGTGCAGGGCCACAAAGATGATGGAGGGAGTGGAGCATCTCCCTTATGAGAATTGACTGAGGGAGCGGTCTCTTTAGCTTGGAGAAGAGGAGACTGAGGGGTGATCTCATTAATGTTTATAAATTTGTAAAGAGTGAGTGTCAGGAGGAAGGAGCCAGGCTCTTCTCAGTGATAGCCAATGACAGGACAAGGGGCAATGGGTGCAAGCTGGAGCATAGGAGGTTCAATCTGAGCATAAGGAAAAGCTTTTTTTACTGTAAGGGTGACAGAGCACTGGAACAGGCTGGCCAGAGAGGTTGTGGAGTCTTCTTCTCTGGAGACATTCAAAACCCACCTAGACACGTTCCTGTGTGACCTAGTCTAGGTGATCCCGCTCTGGCAGGGGGGTTGGACTGGATGAGCTTTCAAGATCCCTTCTAACTCCTAAGATTCTTTCTCTGTAAAACAACATCAGTGACATCAGAAGTGATTCCCTAAAGTCAGCCTCTTTTTTTCTCCTGCTTAGCATCATTGGCTTAGGCATTCTGAAAAATACCCTACAGCATAAAAGAAAATAAAATGCTTAATTGGAATTTGCAGTGAAGGAGACTCATCAAGAGCTCCACATTTGCAAAAACTGCAAAAAATAAAAAAAAAAAAGAAATAAATAGAAGTTCCTAAGCTAGACCCACAGCAAGAACATGGGAAATACTTTATAGTTCTTGTCTACAGATTTCTGGATCATTTTATTCAAGCAATTAACATGATTAAGTACAGTTTTTCCATCTGATTTAATTAGCTGTAATCATACTGAACTATTGTAAGTTGAGCATCAAAGATGTATGACACATCTTTTCAAATACATGTACAATTATTGTGAAAATGAGTGTAATAGTAGCATTCACTAGCCCAAGGCAATTACAATTATGAGAAGTGCTTGTTTAGTAAAAGGTCACAATGTGATGTCTTGCATTTGCCTGAAATAGTCTTGTCAGCACATAAGCTCTAATAATGAAAGCATATTTTTAACAATCATGATTTAGTAATTTAACTTTAGAACTAATTCCATGTGCTTCTGAATATTTTAACAGTGAAAATTTAAAATATATTATTTTGAAAGAAATGATGGATTAAACTTTTAAACTGGATTTTATTTCTGTATTCAAGCAGTTTATACCTTTACCTATACGTATATTGCTGAATAAAGTATGCCAGTTTTTAAGTCCTTAATGCTATGCGAATGGCTGAGAACTTTTTTTACGACCCTTTCAAAATTACATTATTCTTCAAGTTTTTCCCCACTGTCTCCTGATCAATTCACTTGCATTTTGCTGGAAGCTACTCGCATAGAGCCTTTGCCTTCAGCTGAAAGGCTGGGGAGGCTGCTTTTGGTACAGTTCACATCACATCAATCAAGCCTCAGCACTCTTCCTCCATCCAGCCACTCTTTATTAGTGACCTGGTTCCTGAAGCCAGGACTTTTTACCAGAAACCAGTTTTCTAGCCTGCACTGTAACACACTACAGCTGTAGAGGATGTAACGTAATTAGTCACTTTAACATTTGCTGCCAGCAAGTTGTCAAACAGCATTTGGGGAGAGAGGAAGGGGAAGAGCACTGAAATTGAGAGAAATCTTAAAGTAGATTATTATGAAGACAATTTTTTTAAGTATCATGTCCCTCAGGAAGTAAATGGTATGAAAATGGAAACTAAGTTGGCTCCTGCTTGAAAACATGCTGCTTGAAAAAATGACAATGCATAAAGTTCCTGGTTCATATCATCAATTGAACACAGTAACTCTACCAAACCCATTCAATATGCAAAGTCTATTTGCGGAAGAAAAAAAACGAAAGACTTAATGATAAAATGATATTAAATCGATGAAGCATCCTTACTAGAGTAAATAATGGTTATTTGTAATAAGTTTTACCTAGAGAGGTTCTCCTTCCCCTCTACTTTGTCCTGGTGAAACCCCATCTGCAATATTGTGTTCAGTTCTGGGCCGCTCAGTTCAAGAAGGACAGGGAATTGCTTGAAAGAGTCCAGCGCAGAGCCACGAAGATGATCGAGGGAGTGGAGCATCTCCCTTATGAGGAGTGGCTGAGGGAACTGGGTCTCTTTAGCTTGGAGAAGAGGAGACTGAGGGGTGACCTCATTAATGTTTATAAATTTGTAAAGAGTGAGTGTCAGGAGGAAGGAGCCAGGCTCTTCTCAGTGATAGCCAATGACAGGACAAGGGGCAATGGGTGCAAGCTGGAGCATAGGAGAGTTCAACCTGAACATGAAGAAAAACTTTTTTACTGTGAGGGTTACAGAGCACTGGAACAGGCTGCCTAGAGAGGTTGTGGAGTCTCCTTCTCTGGAGACATTCAAAACCCACCTGGACGCGTTCCTGTGCAACCTGCTGTAGGTGATCCTGCTCTGGCAGGGGGGTTGGACTGGATGGTCTTTTGAGGTCCCTTCCAACTCCTAATATTCTGTGATTCTGTGATTTACTATCTTTGTAGTAACCTATGAACTTCTTATGAAATGGTTTGATTTCTTAGGCTTTTTCCCAGCTGCTACCATTAAAACATGGTCTGCAACATAGGTGTAAGTGTGTACTGAAAAAGAGGTTTCTTTAGAGTTGGCTACACATACAGGTGAAATATAAAACAGACTGCTGTAATGTAAGGATTGTCTGCCTTGTAGTTCAAACAGGTTTCGGTAATGTCCAGAGCACCAGGTGACTCATGGGGGGTTGAAGAGTGACTCAGCTTTGGATTGCTTTGAGGCCCTACCTCTGCAGAGAGGACACATGGGGAGCTGCATAGATAGCTCAGCCTTGAGTTGTCCGATAAGCCCAAGACTAAAACAGGGCAGTGACACACAAAGAACAGAAACCTGAGTTGAGCCTTGAAATCCCCCAACAAATAGTATGCCCTGAGTCCCAATCAAACCACTATTCAGTTGACTAAAAGTAAAACAAAGGTAAGCTGGAGGACTTATATCTGACTCCAACAGACCCAAACAATAGAAAGATATGCAAGAGATAGAGCATATAGAAGGGAACATCCATGAATAAACAAAGATAAGGACAAGCACCGCAGAAGAAACACCCCAGGTGGTCTAATCTACTCAGACATGCCCCTTTCTGCTGTCCCCTACACCAAGGGATAAAAACTATAAGATTGATGTTAGAAATGGGGAGTTACTTCTCCAGCCATGGAGTGATGAGAACATTCCCCCTTGGTCAGAATGCTGACCAAGGTAACTTACACGGGAGTCTTTACCTGGAGGTGTTAGTGAATATTTGGCAGGCTTTAAGTTTGTAGTCGCAGGTGATTGACTAACACACACGTGGTATTCTGAGTTGTTTGTGAGTTGTGATAGTGTGTTCCATGAATCACCTGGGAATTGTAATAGTGAATTTTGTGAGTAACCTGTGAATTGCTTATGGGCAGTAATAGTGAGTTTTGTGAGTAGTCTGTGGCCTGTCGTGAATTGCCTGTGGGCTGTAATAGTGCATTTTGTGACTGTTGTAGTTGCAACAGCGCATTTTGTGAATCTCTTGTGGCTGTAATAGTGTAGTCTTGCTTTTAAAACTGCAATAGCGCGTTCTCCATTGTATCCACAGAACCTGCAATAGTGATGTACTGAATCTGCACATGTTGGTCAAATAAATTGTTAAATTTAGACTCTGCAGTAGAGTCTCTTTTCGACCCATGTGTTTAAGCAAGGCATAGTATACCAAGGCACAGTACAGATATTTGGAATGACAAAGCATTTTAACTGTACAAATAAGCAGATGAGAAGAAAGAAAATGCCATTAGAGAATTTACAAGAAATCTACAACTTACTTAATTAAAAGTCTGTTACATTGAATTACCTGCCACACATGGTGACCTGTGTCATTGTTTTAAGGGCATTGGTTCACCTGTTTCACTTTCTTCTTCATCTTTCTTTCCAGACATGTAGCAAGCATAGTGAACACCCCCTGCTTTCCTATGAAATCCTGTATCCTTTTAAACATCTGTTTTTATGAAAACCCATTTACTTAGTTTCCCTTTGGAAAACCAGTTCATCACTATCTGCAACACCTCTCTAGTCTCAACACCTAAATATATCCAACAATCAATATATAAAATGCTTTCTCTTGTGTACCAGAATAAACAGCACAATATATAAAATTATTTTAAAGCTTCCCAGCTATTGCCCACATATATCTTCTTTTTTCAATGGGAATTTTCATGCAAAGGAAGAGGCTTTTTAGCAACAAAACCAAACTAGGGATTTTGTTTATGTCTATGTTTTCTTAAATAGAACCAAAATGTAGACTATATGCCATGAAACTAGTATAAGTGTCTAGCTAATTTTCTCTATGACCAAACTATTGATTCACAGACAGACACACTGTAAAGAATAACAGCCTTCTACTTCCCTCTGTATTTTCCTGTAAGTAAAAATAAAACCAGGAAAAGTATTCAGTCATCTTATAAAAATAATTGGCAATGAGAGATGAATGCCTTATAATCTGCAGAAGGAAAAAAATCTTTTTCCACAGGATATATTCTTCTCCATAAGAATCTATAATCTCCATTTTCTCTAAAAAATAGACTCAGTTCATGCATGACATAAAACTGTTTTTGTATTTTGAAATTATTTATCTTGCTTAGACACCCAGGACAAACAGTTATTAATGTCAATGCACTTCTTATTCATAAACATATGACACAAGTATTGTAGGGCTACATGAGTAAGAGGAAGTTTGTGAGCAATACAGGAACATCAGAACAAAGCTACATTGAATTAGCTATCCAAATTTATCTTTAAAGAGACACCAATTGAGAGGAGAGCTTGAAGAAGACTTTAGGAAAAAACCCAAAACAAACAACAAAACAAAACCAATACTTGCAGTACCAATGCTGGGAGCACCTTTTCCCTGGAGCAGTTGGAAAGAAAAGACCAGAAGTCATAGTAAGAAAATTTGTATGCAGAAACATCATCTACTAAATCAGAACTTTTAAGAGAGGGATGTCGCAAATGGGTTGCTGGCAAGTTCTGAAAGATGGTTAGAAACGAGTTCTAAAAGAAGCGCAGCTTTCTATCATCAGCCACAGGTTTTGAAATGCAGTCACTACAGACATTCATAGGAACTGTCTGTCACAAGGATTAGCAGGAATCCTGCAAGGTTTGCTCGACTGCACAATATATATAAACATGCATATATGTGGATATATGTATATATGTACAAAAACACATTTGCAAAGGAAGCTCTTTGCAACTCAGATAAACAGTTTTCTGAACAACCAAGGATCAGAGAGTTTTCTGAGCACTGCAACTGCTCTGGATCATAAACAAGGGATGCTCCAAACTTCTGACTTTATGAAGGACACAAAGCTCATTTTTAAAATATGACTTTTATTTCCAAAGAAGATAGTAGAATTAAGGTTAGGATACCTGGCACAGTGCTCCTTCAACACAGCTCTCTACAGATTTTCCTCTTTGAATCACCATCCCTTGAAATAAACATGCTCCTAAAGTGTAAGATTTCTTTTAGAAGAGAAAGAACCTCCTTTCTCTTGCAATTCTGAAATAACATATGATATGAATCAGAACTAAACAGGGCAACAAAACAGGCAGTCACGCCTCTAACAGTCTGAAATCATAAATGCTGAAAGTATTATGTGCTCTGATTCATGACAATGAATTTCACCAGGAATCTGAAAAAGGTCATTCAAATATTAAACATGCTACTATTTCACTGAAGATAGCCTCAACTAAAAGCACCCAGTACCTATATTCTATAATCCTAAAATGGCATCTCAGCTGCCAAATACCCCTGATACCTCCAGTTGCCGTTTAACTAATGCTAAGCTGATGAAACTAAATTTTCGTCTCAACTGTCTAAGCTACAGATAAATGTATAAGACTCTCAGTGGTTAATAAACCTGAGAGAAACAACCTAGACATTTAAGCTGGGGAGTTATTTGTAACTGAGAACTAGAAACTCATAGACTGAGGTGCACCTTGCTCCCCAGCAGCTAGGAAGGAAGCCTCTAGAGCAACAATCTATTAAATGGTTCACTCCCCACAAATTGATCACTAGTCACCCTGTGTAAACAGGAATTAAATGTGCTCTGGGCTAAGGAAGCTTGTCTCAAGTTTTATAGGATTGCAATATTCAAAATTGTAAATGGTGCAACAGATGACTGGTGGCAGGAGCTTTCTGCCTGGGGACCACAGGCTGTACATGTGCATGTGAAAATGTCAGCCGCCTTTCCAGCTTTGAGCAGGTATGCCTGAAGACGCTGGCCACACAGGCCTGAAGTGTCCTATTGACCAGGCTGAATTGTCAGTTCCTGTCTTAGACAGAAGACTGATTTCTAATCACAGTCACACTGTATTAAACTTTTAAAAGGTTAAACAGATGAGCTTGAGTAGTTTTAACTTGATGAGACGTTCTTCAGATCATTATGTCCTCATCAAAAAGCCAGGGAGCATTATACTGTCATTCATTCATCAACAGGTTGGGATGGAGACAATAGCAAATGTCATGAATACAATTTCCTTGATTGCTTTCAAATTTAGTGCCATATACTACACACAGATAACAACCATTTAATCGGCTAATTAGATGCCAGCAACCTTTGATCTTTGCTACAGATAATAAATAATTAAAAATGTATTTGTTAGTGAAATCTCTCTTTAATACAGCTCTTTGGAATGATTCAGAATACCTAAAAGAAGAACATGATGTTTCTATCAAGTTTAAAGCAGAGACTAAATTTCTACTGTTGTAACACTACATCCCATATTAAAGCTCGACTGATAACAATTGCCATGGTAACCAAAAAGCTTCAAAGACCTCATAAGAGTTCTCATATGACAATTTAATAATAACAACTTTATACTTACTCTTTTTTTTTTCCTCCCAAAAGCCAATCAGTTCTAAGCAGTTACTTTATATATGTATATGTATTTAAAGATATATTAAAATACGAAAGTGTCTTGTAAATCTAATTATGTCCATGTATTTATTGCTAAAGTAGGAAGCTAGATAAATTCTTCCTGGCAAGTAATCTAGATTTTGCAATAAAATTAGAAAATTACTTCTCTCATTTATTCCAGTTGGAAAATACTTATGATCAGCTCCAAGTTATCTTCCACTGTTGGTCACAGGCAGTTAGAAATACATACATTATACAATGATAATTTACTTAAATGGTTGTACTGTTTGTCAGCAATTATATCAGCAGACTGTTGGCTTTTTTAGGTTATCAAAAATTATTTAGGCATGCAGCACCAAACCGAATGGGATGAAGGTGTATGTCTTTGCTGCCAACTCTTAGATTCCCATCACTTTACTACTTAATGTGGCAGCAGTTGGTAAGAAGAAAATGTCAATAATTTGATGCAAAGTTGGCTAGCTCTATAAAACATGAAATTCATTATATAACATTTCCTATTGGAGCAATTCCAAACTCAGCCATGATAAATAAAGGAATAGACTGGTTCCAGCTTCTATTTAACTGTGAAATATGTGTAAGCCATAGATACATTTACAATTTTTTTTTCTTCTCTATGAATTGTTCTAATGTATGTTCTAGACTTTACAAAGCAAATCTTCTTTTTAAGAAATCAGCAAAATACATACATATTATGTACAAACCCAAGTATTTTAGTTAAAAGCAACATTACGTTTGTTATCTATCATGCTTACAGCTGTAATAATACACCTTCTGTAAAGCATGTGGAATACATTGTATGCACTATATTTATACTCCATACAACATTCTCTATACTTACTACTATACATTCCTAAAGGTGATATATTCAGTTTCAAAATTGTAAGCATCAAGGCATAGTAGTTTATATTAAAGCTCAAATGAATGCAACAAAAATTTCAGTGTCTTGCAGTGGTTATAGATTATTTGATCAAATACCTATAAGATGGACTGTTGTTATGCATAGGTAGACAAACTGAATTGAAAAAAATTACGGAAGTCCCCTTGAATGTCCAACCAATGTTCAAAATGCTTGAATAGAATTTTAAAAAAATAATTCCTCTCATATTTTCAGTTCTTCCTTGTTTGAATTCTCCTTGTTCCAGTCTAATGAGAAGTGAAGGGAAAATTGTTCTTCAAGGATTTCCATAGCCATGATGCAAAAGTGATAGTTTAGAATAACATTCAGTAAGCATTTAATATTTTAGATATGCATCAAATCAGAAAGATATCTGAACTCTGTAAGAAGAACCCTAGCCCTAATTTCTAGATATGCAATAACTTACAGCATGCAAATTAATACAGACACTTTACTTTCTTTTTTCCAAAGTCAACACTGTCAATCAACAGTGTTAAAAGTGTTGACACAGGGAAAAATCATTTAACTGGTCTGTTCCTGTACTTCAAGTTCTTCATATAGGTTAAAAATAAGACCTATTTCAAGGACATGGTTTTAATGACATTTTAGATAAAGAGTTGAACACTTATGCTCTAAAATGATATGGTAAAAATCATAAAGAAATGCTGAAGTACCACAGAATTACAACTCATTTAAAGAGTTATAGCCTGAAATCACACCATCATGCATGGCAACCATATCTAGAGATTTCCTGTATTTTTCTTAAAAATTATTGCTGTGTAACATTAGGAGTCTAATATAAATTGAATACTTGCATATTCATTAACTACAATATATGCAAGTGGATATAAGAAGCATTTAAAAATATCACCATCTATCACTTTCTATTAGGAACTGACAGAGATTTCCCTCCAAAGTAGACATGGAGGATTAACTGATTCTTGGCCTCATGATTCTCCAAGTAATAATCCATCAGCTATCAAAACATGAAACCTTTGACCCTCTCAGAACACAGTTTTCTGGAGTCTATTTTCACATCGGACAACACATACAGAATTTTTTTTTCTAAACTTGACCCTTCCATTCACCTTGTGTGCATCTTATTGTGCAAGGAGGCTCAGTGCTTAATATGGACACTTAATCATGATGTCAGTGCTTAGGGGTGATTTTTCGATGTAGGAACACCTGAATTAGCTGCTCAGGTCAGCTATAGTCTGACAGAACTGTCAGTGCAAAGCCCAAAGTCAGTTAGATGTCTTCTCTCTGATAAACAGAAATGAAACATAATCCTTAAGATTAATTCTTTCTCAGGTCATTCAAATGGTAGATCCACAAACAGGCTAACTTGGAAAGGCAGAAAAATGAAAGATGAGGGAAAACAAAAACAAATAGAAACTCAGCTTTCTTTAATTTGGGGAGATGTTACAAATACAGTATCAATCAAACAAACTCACAAGCAATAGATAACTTTCTTCTTTTCAGACATGGCAAGACACCAATAGAATATTAAAAGCTGTATTTTAAAAGCAATAGTATTTACCAGAATATATGTTCTTAAGTCAATATAGGTTTATCTTGTGCTGAAAAGCAAAATATCCCTGAGTGGCTCAACATATTCTCACTATGTTTGTGTAGTGCTGCTCTTTGTAAGTACTCTGCTAATTAGCTAATGGTTCTGAAGTATTTTAAGTGTTATGAAAGAGCCAATTATCAGTATAGTTATATTATTATATTATGGATCACTTTAAATGAACATGTATACATGTTTTTGTCTACTTAAAATTAATTAGTGGTTTAATTTTCACGTTCTGACTTGCAACAGGAGAATGTCAGAAAGTTGAAGTACCCTTGAAAACCAAAGAACCCAGTTATATTCTGACAACAAACCTAACGATGCTTTGCCCAGTATATTTGTTTAACCAGTTTGTTGTAATAGACATACTTGAAGCGGAATGATATCAGATCCTTTTCTGCTTGCCAGCTTTCCAACCACTTTTCCCTAAGCCTGTAGCATTGCATCGGGTCGTTGTGACTGAAGTGCAGGACCTGGCACTCGGCCTTGTTAAACCTCATAAAATTGACCTCAGCCCTTAAATCCAGCCTGTCCAGGTCCCTCTGCAAAGTCTTACCACCCTTGAGCAGATCAATACTCCTTGTTCTTTGCAAACGTACTGAAGGAGCACTCAATCCCCTCATCCATATCATTGATAAAGATATTAAACACAAATGGCCCCAAAACTGAGCCCTGGGGAACATCACTTGTGAGTGACTACCAACTACATTTAGTTCCATTCACCAAAACTCTCTGTGCTCAGACATTCAGCCAGTGTTTTACCTAGTGAAGAGTAAACCTGTCCAAGCCATGAACCACCAACTTCTTTGGGAGAAGGCGTTGTGGGAGATTGTGTCAAAGGCTTTTCTAAAGTCCAGGTAAACAACATCCACAGCCTTTCCCTCATCTACTAGGCAGGACACCTGGTCACAGAAGGAGATCAGGTTGGCAGGTAAAGACTTTTATACAGCAGCATTGCTGGATTTAATTTGTGCGGAAACAATACTGAAAATAGGATATATAGCTAGGATATATCTCAAATATCCTATGACAAATTCATATTTTGCTGCTTACAGTGACAGAAGCTTGTGTCATGACCTATGTATTCTGTTTGCTAAAAGCCTGTATAACTTGTTACTTGATGTCTAGATGCAGCTGTATCCCATGTCAAAAACTCAACAAATCTCATGAAGTATTTTCAGAGTATTTTATAGTTGTGTAGAAAATAAACAATAATTTCTGATTTGTATTTCTAGTTCTATGATGCAGTTGAGCTCTAAATAGATTTTGTACAGCTTTTCCTGTTTACTTGGATTGGAGCTATTGATAGCAACTGTGAAATAATAGAGCCAAGACACACAGGATAGCTGCTTGTAAAGTTCATCACAAGGCAGGTATTTCAGCTGTACTGATGTCCCATTGGTTATTCACCAATGGCAGCTATTCTTAAGTAAATATAACTCTGCAAGAGCAGTAGAAAAGTAGCAAAAGAAATTCTGCACAGAGTTTTTACTGATAAAAGGAATAATGTCTGCCCGTGTGACAGATATTATGGCAATATTGCTTTTATCTGCCATTTGTGTCTGAACGCATGCTTTTTTTTTCAGAAACTTACTGAACACTGCTTGTTGTTTTGATTACATACCTTAAGCAAATTTAGTGAATTCCCCAGATTTTACAATTGACAAATTTATAAACAGAAGTCTCACCAGTACTGTGCTGGGAAAGATTCTGTTGTTACTCACTGTGAGTCAATGAAAAGAAGGGAAACAATAAATCAGAAACATAAGAGACAGTCCTCATCATCAAAAAACCTAATGTATAAGCTGCACCACTCTTAAATGAGTGGTGGAAAGATTAAAGATGAACAGTAAGCAAATAGCCAAACAGAGTGAGATAGTAGAAAAATGTCTACAGTAACAAATTGCTTAAAAAAGCTAGCTGGAAATAGAACAACAAAATATGAGCATTTTCTATGTTTCTCCTAACATTCCTAACTGAGCTTCTAAATGATAGTAGACATTTCTTTGTGACCCATGTATTTCACTGAGCAATATGCAATATGAGTAAACCATGTCTGAGAGCTCATTTTTTCATGAAACAGTAAAGAAACATGATGATGTTTTGAAAAAATGATCAATCATTGTAAAAATAAGTATCTGACAGTCTAGAACAGGAATGTTTCTGTCCTCTTCTCAGCTTTCTTCAAGGAAGTTGATTTTCACAGGATGATCAGCACAAAGGAGACACATTCTAAAAGAGAGAGCTAAATCCTGCCTTTTTCTCTGCATTGACTGTTGGGTATATTTGCCATGCAGAAAAATCCAAATGAAAGTAGTGTGCACAATTATTTTTAAGGAGGTATTATAAACCCACAAAAAACCCCCAAACAAGCTTGCTTGAGAACCTTTTTAAAAGAATATATTTAGGATTCCTTGTTTTTGAAGGACTCCTACAACTGAATGCACTTACTCAGACTTGTGTAAAGGATGCTCTATGCCATAATTTTAAAGATTCAAACACACCTCACAAGCATGGGCTCAGTTTAGGCATCCAGTTTTAACTGATGTGTGGCCCAATCATACTTGAACTCTGTTACAATCTATACTCAGATCTACAGCATATGTGATGTGCAGGAGATGAAACAGGGAAGGTGCAAGTCACAACTTTATTCAGTTAATGTGACTCATTTTTCGAAACTTTGTCACTAATGATCCTGTGGAACTTTGTACTATGCTACATTTTTTTTCCCATCTCTATTTTAACAACAAAAGGAATGAGTCTGCCTATTAGTCTGTCATAATAGCAACAGAAAAATCCCCCCAGTATTATGGTACATTGGAACTACAACAGAAAGAATCACTCTGTTTGCACAAGTCTGCATTTATGCATATGTCACTTTGCCCCATGGACTTAAGGCTTATTTTGCTTTCTATAAAAAACAAAACAAAACAAAATCAACCCCAAAAAACCCAAACATTTTTCTACTTTCATTTCCATTTGTGAATTCACTGCAGTATAACAAGCTATTACAGATGTTATGGAATAGAATTTTATAAATGCTATCAGAACTTTCCAGCCTTTTTTTACCTCTGTAGCCAGTTCCTACAATCCTCTGCAGATAAAGTCTTGCAAGGGAATTGAGGGCAATAGAGTGACTGATTTCAAAAGTGTAAGTGATAAACAAAGGACGTCACAATCACAGTGCTCTGCTCCTGTTACAGCCAAACAATAAAATTTTATGCTTGCAATTGATGGTGCTAGTATGGCAGAAGTCTACCACATAATAAGCTTATTTTGATATTAAATTTTTTATTGTAGTTTACCTGAATAAAACTATGCTGTAAGGCTCCCCAGCTCCTGTACTATAAAACAACCTTCAGCAAGAGTTGCAGGACAGAATCTTTGGATAATCTGTTCTGAAGTATGCATACGAAATACATCCTTTTCAAGTTGTATTACCATGTCATTAATAAAATCCTACAGCCATGTTGCACTGTAATCAAATTTGCTATGATATGCTGCTATTAAACAAATTTATTATGCTTGCTTTCCTTGTTTCATCCCTGAACTCAATTACACCATTGGGATACTTAAGTGCAGCTCACAGTTCATCACAGCTTTCCATTCAGATCAAAGTAGTTGCAAGACCTGAACGTGACCAGAATGGAAAACTGAGGAAAAAAAATTTGTGATGGAACAGGGTTTCTCCGTTAAGAGCTAACCAAGTTATTTTCAAGAAGTGTAATATTACTCACATAATGGGTATCTTTTTTGTTATCAGTTTTCTGTGGTGTTTCAGAATCATTTTACTCAGAACTTAAAGGGCCTGTTGCAGTACAGAGAGGAGCAGGAGAGGCTGAAAAGAACTCCTGAGAGGAAATCAAGACTGAGAGGTCTTCTCCTGAGTCTGTAGAACCTGCAAAGTCCTATTGAAGAACAGCTGGGGGCATAAAAGGAGAATTGTCAGGTGGGAAGAGGCAGAGAAGCTGTACTACACAGCAAAGAGGACAGAGTTTCTAACCAGTATAATACTTATTTAGCCAGTATTTACTCCCATAGAGGAATATTGTGTGTGAAGTTGTGGGGACACAGGGTTTATATGAAAATGTAAAGAAAAAAAGGTTTATTTTAAAACAATATTATTTTGCAAGGTAAAATCCACCTGCTTCTGCCAGGTTACGCCACATGGGATTGTCAGCATCAGATAGGTTTTTTTGTGTATTCTCTCCTAAAAGTAGGCAAAATAGAGAGGCAAGTAATCCAACATCATGCATTGATACCTAGGGCAAAAGTGGCACTTTGATTGTGCTCTGTGTTGCAGTTGGAAACTAGAAAAATTAGAGAGTGTATGCCAAAACCAGCAGTCTGATGTGTCCAGTAAGGGTGCTTCATTAAGGTATTGATGGAAACATAATGAGAAAATGAGTATGCAACCTCTGTAGCAGGATCAATGACTGTCCACAACACTAGCTTGTGTGCTAATCATCAATGAAGAAAGATGAGTCTAGATACAATGCTGCAGCTTCTCTTTGTAATGAAAATAAGCTATTAATTAAGTTTTAGATGAGAAATAAATTATATTGCTACAAGCTATTTGAGAAAACTAAAATAATCAAACATAGTATCAAGATTTATATAATCTTCAGTGAAATGAAAAAGGAAACAAAATGCTATGGTATTTTTCCCTTATAGAGAAATCGGAAAACACAAAATATATGTTTATATGATTAAAAAAACCCAACCCAAACATTTAAAGAACCTGAGGTGCCCTGAATTCTACATGTTGCAAGTACTTCAGTAAACATATAGATTCTTTCCTCAATAAAACTACTGAAGCACATTTGAATAACATATACGAACTTATAGACAAAAGTAATGACTCTTGGTTTCCAGTTACACAACTCACACTATATATGTTTAAAACTCTGATGGCATAAGTAAGTATGTATGTTACAGAAGCACACAGTGTATCATAAGATATAGCATATGAGGTTGACAGCTGCATTACTTCCTCTTTGCAATGACAACATGAAATAAATAAACAATTATGGTCGGTGCATAAACAAATGGCCCAGATTCATTAAATTGATTTTTAATGGTAAATTTCTTCATTTCTCTCTTTGATGGTATCACTTCAGGATAGAATTTAAATAGGTCTTCATTCCTTCACATACTTTAGATTTTTTTTTACTTAATCTAAGCAATGGATTTCTCAATTTACAAGTAGAGTTCTAGTAATAACTACTTAATGGGTTTCCCTTTTAATTCAGGAGCAGTTTCATCCATATAATGAGGGAGATGGAGATGCTGTGCAGCCCAATATTCACAGCAGTCATAAAAAAGTGGGAAAGTTTCCAAGTACCGTGACTGGAACACCTGGCGAGGGCTGGAGCATATCAGGATCCCAAACCCTGTCACTTCAATAACTGGACACTAGCTGTATCAGCAACTCTGCATATGGAAGACAGTGAGGCTAATTTTAGTTTAAAATAAAGGAAGTTTTGCCCCTCAGTGCTGGGGAAATTGATATTGACAACTAATTTAATGTGTACTGTAGATCTAGTTTGATAACTAGAAAATATTTTTAATATTTTAGGCATGCCTAATTGACATTTAATACCTCAAAAGTGACTGGGATTGGTGCAGTCATTGCTATTCTATTGAGAAATATTTATTTTTTTCAGTAACCAGTATTTATATATAAATAAGTAATTGTGCAAAGATTCTAAAGGCTGTGTTTCTGAAGGAGTGTTTGTTCACACACATGTTGCTTTTAATGCTTCATTTAAGTAGAATTGATTTTAAATGAAACTTGCTTAATAGAATTTTTTCTCTAAAAAGAATGTTAAACTATTGAATAAATTTGCAATCCTTACAAAGTGAAAACAAATGCTAAACACTCCCTTAAAAGACATTATGCACGCAAGTGAATAAATAGGTATTTATGAACTGTTTGGAGATGAGTCAATTAAATAAAAAAATTACTTAAATGTATGTTCAAAGTTTCCTAATCACTTTAATTTAAAGACCTATTTCCAGCTGTCATACCTGATGATTTTACATCTTCTGTCTAATGTAGAGTTACACTTTATTATTCAATAATATAACAAATTTCCTGCTAAATGGGAAATAAACTGCCATATGCAAGAAAAATGTACTATTGCAATATGACAGTGATTAGAGACATCAGTTGTTTTTCTTATAATCAGTTTCCAGGCTTCATATTTTCCATACTAGTACTTCATCATTTGTATCTCTTTCTACTGAAAATATTTGTTTGAAAAGTATGAAGTGTGAAAATTGAAATAAGAGCTTCATATGGGTGTTTCAAAAAACAGCATATCCTTTCAGGAGATTTAATCAATATCAAGAATGATATGGAAATCGTAATACTTTGATTGAGAGTAATAGATTGATGGCCACAGCAGGATAAAAACGAAATTTCCCTTCCAGTTTGAACTTCAGGTATGGAGTACACACAGGTGTGGCAAATAAGAACATTGATTTACATTTGCTTGGACAAACTAATGGAAAACCTGATCAAGGCACTGATATTACTGTCTTCTATTTGACAATATGACTTCATGTGTTTTGAGAAAGTCTGGAAAACAACAAATAAAAATGACTGCATGTTCAGAGCCAGAGATAAACTGTAAAATCTTTGTAGCTATATAAATTAGAAAGTTCCCTCTGGTTAGACTAATTGCTGAAAAACTGCACTGTTTTTTACATCATCCAAAGGCATTACAATCTCTAGAGGACAGATGTCCAGTTTTTACAAGAAACTTACAAATTCCCCTGTTCCTATAGAATTCATAGCATTCAATCCCTATAGCAATTAGAAAGAACACCTCCCATTCAGTTTCTCTGAGGCAAGGAAATAAGATACAAGTAAAGGCTTAAAGAACAAAACATAAAATAAAAACCAGATGCTTTTGAAGATGATAATGGCTAAAACTCTTAAGCAAAGGTAATTCATACTTTAGTATAGGTAGTTTAAAACATATCATCTTCATTTCACCAAAACACTGTAGTTCATTTAGCAGGACTTAGAAAAATTGAACGCAAAGACTGGCGAGCCAATGTAACAATAAAGCTGATGAATGAAGCTGGCATATTACATGTCCTCAGTTATTAGGTTCTTTCAACTTTTTAATTTGTGTGTGAACAAATGTCTTGATGCAGACTAGAAAGAACTAAATCAGAGAGAACAGAAAACACTTAATTCTTTATGAAAATTCTGTCTCAATCAATTACCCCAAATCAAGAGTGTTTGCTTTAATCATGAGCCCTTTATTTGGGTCTGACCAAAATAAAGGTAGTGGAACAGACAAAAAGAGAAAGCTACACAAAATCAAGCTTAAAAGAAAAAAAAATATGAAAAAGATAGTAGATTTTCCATTTCATAAAATAAGATTTTAATCCTAGTAGAGGTTTTACAGCCAAAAACTTGACTGATTCACTACACATTCATACAGCAAGTTTTTCTTTGTTTCATTTCTAGCCATGATGCAGGTGCTTCCAAGCATCTGCACTGAACAATTTTCTTAAATGAAAAGCCACAGTCTGATAGGCTAGATTGCACTGCACTTTTATATAAAGATTATACTATTATACATATGCACATATACTCACTGCACACATTACATTGTTGCAATGCTACAATGAGTAAGAGGATGCAGATCTCATTTGCATATATTTCAAGTTTGTCCAGCAAAATTAAATATTCCTCTGTTGTTTCAGTACTACACATTTTGAAGAATCTAGTATCAAGAGAGACAATTCCAAGTAGCATGAAAACAGGATTATTTTTCAGTAATATCTGGAACATGTCTGCTTCTTATCCTCAGGACTGTGATCGCAGGACACAAAATTTAAAGGTGCTCACTTCTAACTAATCAGGACTGTTGTGGTTTAGCATGGCGAGCAGCTAAACACCACATGTCAGCTCGCTCGATTTCCCCTTCCCCGGTGGGGCTAGCAAAATAATTGGAAGAGTAAAAGTGAAAGAACTTATTGGCTGAGATAAAGATAATTTAATAATTAAAATAAGCCAAACTGAAATAATAAAAATAAGGAATTGTAATAAAAATAAGAACAATGATAACAAAGCAATCAGAGTTATAGTCAGCTCACAAACAGCAGTTGGCTGGTGTGCACCAATCAAAATGCAATAAGAGATGGGTAAGCCTCAGGAATTGTATAAACTAGATGAGACAGTGGCCATCCAAAGAAGAGAGAGTCCAGCAAACTCCCTAATTTATAGTGAGTGTGACATTTATGGCATATAATACATTCTATTGGTCAGTTTGGGTCACAACTGGGTCATATGTCCTGGGCCATCTGTCCTAGAAAACTGCGAGCTTTTGCTTCCCCACCATTTACTGGGGGACTGGGTAGTGGGGGGTGGGGGTGGGGGTGG
>NW_010156284.1:0-225 GCF_000695765.1 Mesitornis unicolor
CTAATATTCTTCTGTGAAGGTGTTTCCGTTCCTTATGTAGTTCCTTTTCTCGTGTTGTGCTTTTACATGAAAAATATTCTCATGGGAAAAAATGTATTATAAGTACTATCTCTTGCGCGTGAGGAAACAGATATATGTGAGTGTGGCAGAGAGACTTCGGGAGGTAAAAACATATCGCTTCTCTTCACGAAGCCTCCTCTAGTCTCTTTCCCAGTTAACTTATAG